>NC_025996.2:131419531-131444531 GCF_000442705.2 Elaeis guineensis
CAATATCTGAAAAATAGGATAATAATATTTAAAAAATTATTTTTATGCATCTGGCCCTGCACAACGGGCAAAACTTTGACTAGTTAACTTTTAAGAGGAATATAAACCATATTAACATATTATTAACTTGATTTATCATCCATTTAGTAATATATTTAATTTTATAATGATAAATTTTAATTATTCTATTTATATTAATATTTATATCCATACTTTCAGTATCCAATTTATATCCGTATCTATTTAAAATAAATATGTATATAAATTTTTGAATCTGATTAATATTTATATTCATATTTATATTCATCAAATAAAATAAATATGGATATGGATATATTGATATATAATCCACATCAAATCCAGTTTCAACCTCACCACGAGATCAATACTGAAAAAAGATCTCCCACCCAACCCTTTTAAAAAAAAAAAAAAAAGAAAGATCTCCCTACAGGTTCGATTTGCCACGCTGGACTCCTGCCAAATCCAAGCGATCATTCCCCAACAAGACCAAATTTATTCCAATTTATCTTCACTAAATAGAAATGTGAAACAGATAAGTGATATTATATTCAAGATTAGATAATGGCAGTGAAATATTGATTATTTTCTCAACATTCATGCATAAATTTTTTATCCATTTATGATTAATTTTAAAAAAAATTATCAAAATAATATCGAGCTCAAACTATTTATGAAAATACTGCTCAGAAAAAAATCATCCTTTTAAAAGATGACTTTCTTTGCCAACTCATCAATCTGACCGTCAGCTAGGAACCAAATGGACCAGAAAAATGAATCGCTCTCTGATAGAACGATTTTATAAGTCACCCTTTGATAAGACGACTCTCTCCTTAATGTTCTCATTTATTTTATTCTTCATTAACTTTAAAACATAAATATAAATAAGTAAATAACTCCCATTTGAAATCAATAAAAATATCAGAAATCAAAACTTGAGTTTTAGTTAAAATTTTTTTCATATTCGAAACTTTTAAAATTTTTCTTCTCCAGAACGAATAGATTAAAAAATCTTAAAATTTATTAAAAATTATTTTATGACTCACTAACATCCAATGATCAATTACCATCAATTTTAATTTTAAAAAAATATATATTTTATATAACCCTTCGTATAGATGCTAGTTTCCTGACTTAAAAAATTTTCAAGATCCATAACGATAGATAGTCATAAATTATGTCCAACTGACTTCAATAAATTTTGACAAAATAAATTTAATTTAAAATAATTTAAAATTTTTTAAATCAGAAAACTAACATCTATATGAAAGACGGTACAAAATATATATTTTTTTGAAATTAAAATTGATAGTGAGTCATAAAATAATTTTTAATAAATTTTAAAATTTTTTAACCCATTCATTCTAAAGAAAGAAAAATTTTAAAAATTTCAAATTAAAAAAAAATTAAACTAAAACCCAAATTTTAATTTCTTATTCTTAAAAATTTTAATTTTTTTAATATTTTTATTGATTCGAAATAAAAAATTATTTACTTATTTATATTTATATTTTAAATTTAATAGAGAGTAATATTAACTTAAAATAAAAAAATATAAATAAGGCACGGAAACAGAAAAAACACAAAAAAAAAATAAAGAAAGGATAAAATCATTTTATTAAAAAGCAAATTATAAAATGATTATATCAAAGAATGACTTATTTCTATCTGACGATCAAATTGGTAAATTGACAAAAAAAATTCATCCTTTAAAAAAATTACTTTTAAGCAATATTTTAATAAATAATTTAAGCTCCATATTATTTTAATATTTTTTTAAAAATTAATCATAAATAGATAAAAAATTCTTCATGCACAGTATTCGATTTTGTTACCATTGGCTGAACCATAAACCAATATTAAGAAAAGGATAAGACAAAAAAATGGGGGCAGAATCTTCCACAGTTGTGATTGACTCACTAGGTCGAAAAAATATTGCCATTAAATCATAGCTCCAAAATCAGTATATTGAAATTTCACGGGAAATTTAGTTGGACTCAAGCTGTCACAGATTTAGTGGCTCGAATGTAGAAATTTGCAGTAACCTGAAGTTTCAAGGATTTGCCATCCCTCACCTAAATACACCAATTTCAGTAAATCTAGTAATATATGGTAATAAGCTGAAATAGAAATGGTAAACAACGACATAAACCAACCCAATACGGCGCTTGTACAGTTCATTGGACAAGATACAGCCTTCAAGTTGAGTATGTACATTTATAACAGACTCAATACCTTATCTGAATAGAAATACATGAACAATGCTCCAACATAAAAATTTTAATAAGCCCCTACCTCTGCTTATTCCATGCCAAGAATAGAAGCTGAATCTGCGTTCTGCTGTCTTGAAGCTATGAAGACAGGTGAAACTGACAGAATCTTACAAACCCACATAATGTAGGCTACTATGGAATAGGAAGGTATTCTCAGTTCATAATTATCTATTGGCCAAGATTTCTCAGGAGCCGCTCAACTGCAGCATGGACATTACCGGCGGTGGCGCTCAGTGCTCTGATGTTCTCCTGAGTATCAAAGAAACCCATTTCCTGAAGCTGAGATAGCTGGGTTGCATAAAGCTCTTCTGGTGGCACTGCAATGACAAGAATAGCATTCATTTCACAAGTTCAGCAGAGATGGAATGGTTTCATTACATTAAAAGATACTAAAATGCACAGTTTGCCATACCACATGTAACTTACTGAACCTATATGTGGTACCATACTATACCGACACTTAGTATGCCGAGCTTTACTATAATAGGATGGAATTGGTACAAGATCCGGTACCGAGACGGTGGATCTTGCTAAAACATAATAATGGAAATAGTAGGATACTCACCATTAGAGGTATTTGGAACACCAAGACCTCCAGCACCAAGCCCACCAAACATGTTCATCAACAATTCCAGCCCTGCATTGTTAGGTGTACCTGTGGCCAAGTGACGTTAGAAAATGCAATGGAAATGTTGACAGCACGGGAACAAAAAGCATCCCATGTTTGCCAGAACTAAATCAGTCCAGTGCGTAAGCATTAACATCAGCCACAGATTCAACTTCCATAAATAACTAGAAAAGAATTGACAAAGCACACACATAACAAGATAGATAGACACACACATACAGAGACTGGTTTTCTGAATGCATACACATACACGAAAATATTGTTGCAACCAATACATGCAAATGGAGGCGACAAACAATATCAATGAGACAAACAATATACAAGAGCTATAACTTGGGAATAATTCAATAAGTGGTGAAGTCGTATTGAACAATTGAAAACCAACACTCTGATTATTTGCCAATAATCAGAGTATTAATAGGCAAGCATCCGTAAATGATCCAAGAGTTGATCCGATGATATGGAAAATTAGCAAATGTATTACTAACATCTAATCAATTTCACCAACAACTCACCAGCATACAACAATACACCAGGGACATACTAGGAAATGAAACAGATCTCAACTGACTAAAGAAAGGTGGAATAGCCAAAAATCAACTCATAGCCAAACAAGATTATTAGTTACCTGTCCCACCACCTGTCTGGTTTTGTTCCCTGCAACCAAATCAACGGTAATTCATGTATCAGCGGGTAACAAATATAGCTAGTTACATACACAAGTATAAAAGAGAAAAATCATAGAAAATATGAAATTAAGAAAATGAAAAATGCTCAAGAACCACAGCAACAAAAGAAGGAAAATAATGGACAAAATTGCCAAAAAGAAATAACAGAATATAGTATATTTTTTTAAAAAAAAAAGCAAGACTAAAAATAAATGAAAATCCAGAGCAAGGTTTCAAGTATCAAACCCTATCAGCCAACCTGGCACAATACCTGCAAACTACAGGTGCGCGATGCACCCCATACCAGCACATGGTACAGCTACTGTTCCAAACTCCAATGGTGTACCACTTGCTAATACGGGAGCATATCATAGTGACCAAACCTTCACCAATAAGGTACAAGACTTGAAACACTAATTTGTAATATATAGGAAACCATGCTGTAAATTTCATGAAAAAAAATAAAATGACACAGACATGAAAAACATATCCCCTAAAAAATAAGTATTAGGTATCTGACTACTTACTGGCTTGACAGTCTCTGACCAATCACAGACAAAAGTGATTGCTGAAAGGATAAAAGTTGCTGCAGGAAAGAGCTGTTTTGTTCATACCAAAAGGAACCAAAAAATCAAATGCAGAGAATAGTTATATACTAAGGTACCTGAATTGTCTCAGGAGAAGTCAACTGGCGAAAAACTTCTGGATCTTCCAACCTCTCTCTTAACCGAGCATTGGTTTCCAACAGGCCCTGCATATTGGGATTGAATCTAAGCATCTAGCAGCAATCAAACGATCACAAAATAAGACACCTCACACCAAGGGTTGAATCATACAACGGAAAGCAGATTATACCTGGTTCATATACTGAGGGTCAGAAAGGAGGTTCTGCATCATCTGCATGATGGCTGGATTTTGCATAACTTGACTCAGAAGGGGAGAATCCTGCACTCCACTGACCATCTGCTCCAGATCTGGCAAATCAATTCCACCTAACCCAGCAATGCCAGGTGCCCTTGCATTGCTGGCAGGAGTTGAACTAGTGTTTACTGCTTGCCCACCTCCGGCTGTGGAATTAACTTCTTAGGTAACCAGATGAAAATGAAGAACATCAAACTTCAAAGACTAAGCAATCATAAAGAACATATGCTACTCACCATTGGTGCTCCAAGGATTGGGAAGTGGATTGCTGTTTGGCGCAGGAGACCCAGTACCTGATTCTGAACCAGTAGTTGATGGGTTGGGTGACCGATCTCTGTTATGGGTGGCACCCCGGTTGCCTAAAAGAGCTGCAAACGGGTTTGACCCCATACCATTCTCCCCAGCCATGGTTGTGGCATTCAGAAAGGGTTCCTGCACAGTTTCATACATGCGCCTGAGCATGTTAAATCCTTCTGGAGAAGATTCAATGTTGCTCATAGCCCTGTCTGTGTTCCGCATTATCTCTCTCATGAGCTCAGGATTTCTTGCTGCTTCCAGTGTCTGCCGCAGAGTGCTGGGATCATTAAGGATGTGAGCAAGATCAGGATTGCGGTCAATAATCTCACGCATTTGTGGATTGCTCATGATTATATTTCTCATCAACTCGGGATTATTCATAAGGTTCTGGATGGCAGGCATGTTCATTATTTCCCTCATTATATTGGGGTTCTGAGTTAGCTGCTGCTGCACCTGATGAAGCTCTGGAAATTCAATCCCAGATAAACCAGATCCCCCTATACCAGCTAGCCCATTAATACCAAGGCCTGGAAATAGTGAACCTCCAGAAGCAGCTCCAGCAAGGCCACTACCTTCATTTGGAGTCCTTGAAGCTCCTAGGTTCGATGCAGGAGCATTAGCTGATGATGGTGCAGCACCACGGACCAAGTGAATAGTATGATCTGACTCCAAGCCTAACCAAGATAAAATGAAAATCAGAGGTAAATTTGATCAGATGCCAAGTAGAGCAAAAACAAAGGCCAAGATAATAAAAGAAAACAACTTGAAGCCTCAGCTATATTAAATTGGCATACGAAACATTCTCCTCTTCTATATCATAATATTGTTAGATTACCATTGGTGTCTTCCACTTGTCTCCTCAACCATGCTTCTATCATTCAATCATCACGCTCATAAAAAATACACCTCTATCAAATAACTGTAGATTATATCCTTAATTCATAACACCATCTTTCTACAAATTTCATGCATTGGTATTACATAACTACGTTATACACTTCTTACCCTCTCATGCCTTTGAATGCTCATATAGTCTCGATGCAACACAGCCTATTCTATATTGCTATTCAATTTCCTAAGAATTAACCATTCATTTCAATGATAGAGTGCTAGTAGACATATGCACTTCCTTTGTGGAAATCTAATGTAAATTTGAAAAACCAACAAGAAAAGATTTCTTACTAAAGCAAAATAATGACTTCATTAGCTAAAGAACCAACAGGTAACTTTCTCTTCCTTTAGCTATGCGCAAGACAGTATCAACATGCTATATAACTGACAGTTATATTAAACTGATGCATTTTATTAGGGAGGTCAGAATCTTATTGTAGTTGATGACCATGATTCAATTAAAAGAGATGACAATATCACTTCTTAAGCGAACTGTTTGATACAATCAGATTAGGACTGCTGAGGAGGCATTTTGATATATTCATATTTAATTATATTAGACTGTGAAAATTTTATTTCACCATTTTGGCAAAATATTTTTAATAGTTTATATGGGTTAACTAAGCTAGAAAGGTAAAAATGGGGGCCAAACTGACAATTCAACTACCACTTCGCTACAGTCTATACCGGTTGATCCAACCCACATTGACATAGTGAATTTACTGTGCTGGCCAAACTGGGTCAATAAGGGCCCATATCATGGTACGTAATTTATCAGCTAGTACCGGTATGGACCTTTAGGCCTGCATTGCAGTTTTTAATATGAAACCGGTCAATTTCTTTAAAATTCCTCATTTACTCCCTCAAGCTCCTCTAACCTCGAGCACAAATGATTGTTTGGCTGAATAAGGAGGATCAGTGGGCATTAATCTACATAAATCACAAACAAACATATCCTAGAATAGTAAAGCTGGATTTTCAATTTGTCTAAAGCTATTCATCGATTGGAACAAGCCTGTCTTCGAATTTTGATGACAAAAAGGGTACATATCAATTTATTGTTGGCATTTAACAATTTAATTTTGCAAAGCAAATGTTATAGGAACACTTATCCCAAGGAACACTATAGTTTTAACCTCAGGGAACTACCCCAATTATATGACAGCAAGGCATATGTTATTTTTAAGTTATGGATGACTTTGTGTGATTTTGAAATATCTCGAGGTGGTATTTGAATGAAATAATGTCAATCTTGGTTCATGATGTTTTTTTTTCATATTTCCTTGAGCCTTGCAGCATAAGGGGTTTCATCCTCTGATATCTAACCCGATTTCCAAATGACATGATCAACCATCAACTTATGCACTGTACCGATCGTTATATCATCACACCTCTTCTTTCTTGTAATATGACCATCATTAACCACCAGTCCTTTTTCTTGTGGTTGCCAATCAGCTGAGAAATGGGGGCCAGCACTCCCTTAAAACCCTAACCCTCAATGCCCATTGAAGGCGGTATTTAATTCCAGGTCACTTGTTACACCACCAAGAGACCTTTCCAATGGAAGGAGCCAACTAACGAAGCCGGCCAAGTCTCTTGGTGGTTGTGCCAAAGAGGTCTAGGTTCAAATCCTGCCTTCACTAGGATTTGAGGATCTATGGGTATTTATGGGAGGCTACTTCCATTCTACAGCCCACTTCCTAAGACTGCTGCTACTCAAAAAATAGAGAGACTACTGATGACTCAATCAGCAGCTTCAATTTCTACCCCAATATAAACTTTTGATTGATGCTTGTACATTATTTCTTTTTTCAAATTGCATATAGAACAACCAATTGTTGGCAAGGCAAATCCACTCAAGTCATCTGAGGCTTGTTTCTCATGTTAAGTTACTAGTATCTGTAAGTATGAAGTTTATCCATTCATTGTCCTCACTATACCTTTGTCAATCCTCATATTTATCCAATAGGCTTGAGTTTGCATGTGTATAGACCTCATACCTCTACTGCAAGGACCGAAGTACCGATCAACACTTTCAGCATAGATCAGCATGTTGGCCTATTGCATGTTAGCATCGGTATCAAATACCTTTATCTTCGTTTTACATTTACACATTTTCTGAAACAAAAGAGAAAATAATTGAGCTAAAAAATTATTAAGCTCGGGGTTCATTATTTATCTCCAGTTTGTGATACATAGCTAGAGTTTGGGCACCATGTGCTTGAGAGGGAGTATGGAATACTTATTTATCTCCAATTTGTGATAGATATAGCTAGAGTTTGGGCACCATGTACTTGAGAGGAAGTATGGAATACTATAAAATGTTGTTGCTTAAAGAAAATACAGCTAGCCTTAGCTGCAAATATTGAATGAGTCAGAAATATTGGTCAAGATACAATGTAAACCTTGTTAATTATTTGATGACATATTGATTAAAAAAAAATAAAAAACTATAACTCTTGGACAATCATGATTTCATTAAATTTGATATCTTCTCAACAACATTAGTTGATGATATAAATTTCCTTTCTTTTTCTTTTAAAAAAAAATCAAACTGAAGTCTGCAAAGCATTTGCCGACTTCACCTAAGTCAGCAAACAATTTGCCAATTTCAATTTTTTGCAGACTTCCAACCGAAGTTGGCAAATGGTTTGCCAACTTCACTTCTAACTTTAGTTCAAAATCAACAAAAAAATAAAAAAGCATCCTCTATTTCGAAGCAAAGGAGGGGATCCCTATTTCGATTAGGGCATCTGAGCCCTCTCTCCCCCTTTCCAAGCCCTCTCTTTCTCCCCCTCCCTCCCTCCCTCCTCTCTTTTCTTGTCTCTCTCTCTCCCCCCCCCCTCCACCCTTGTTCGAACCAAGGTAATGAGCCATGCTGGTAACCAACCAATTAGGTTTGGAACACCCTAAACCAAGCAATTCGGCATAGTTCAGTAAACCATGCTCCAGAGTATCTAAATATAACTATCAAAGAAGGCTTATTTATACCTTTTACTTCTAACCATATAACCTTGTTTCTTGGTTAGTCTTACTTTTTCCCAACCAAGGTTTCCAGAATCGGTACCACCAACCATATTAGCCAGCCGACGGTATGATACGGTACAGTTCCGTACCATACGTACTGAACCGACGCGAACCGACGAAGGCAAGGGACGCGAACCGACGAAGGCAAGGGACCCGAACCGGGAGAAGAAAAAGAGAGAAAGAGAGAGAAATAGAGAGATAGGGGGAGGAAGAAAGAAAAAGAGGGAGGGGAAGGAAGCCCCGCCGGATGGCCTCCGAATGGCCGCCGTGGCTGCCAAACAGTACAGTCCGCGCGCGCTTTTCTAAAGAACAAAAACTTAAATGAAGCCGGCAAATGGTTTGTCGGCTTCATTGTTTAATAGTTTTTTTAAAAAAAATTCAGAAAAATGAAGCCAACAGTCCGGTTGCCGACTTCATTTATTTTAATTTTTTTAACAAAATATTTTAAACAATGAAGCTGGCAAATGGTTTGTCGGCTTCATTATTGATCTTCATTTTTAAAAAAAGAGCCACGCATGAAAAGGGGCGACAGCCCCTTATTCCACGACCACGATGCCACCCACGCTGCTTCTGTCGTCCGATGGCCATGACGGCCACCCAGATTCCTCTAGCGGCCTCTCCGCCGTCCCATCCTCCCATCTCCAGTGATCTCCTCCCTTCTCTCTCTCTTTCTCGCTCGTTTCAAAGCCCTATCGGGCAACGATTGAGCCGCGGACGCTTCCGCGGCCCTCCGACGGCCGCAGCAGGCCACCGCCAACCTTCGGTGGCTCCCACCTCCCTCCCTCTCCTCCTCTCTCTCTATCTCTTTCTCACTCTCCCTCTCTTTCCCTCCCTCCTTCGATATATCGATTGAACTAGCTGAACCATGCCGGTTCCCCACCGATTTGGTATGGTACGGAATGTACCAGCTGGTTCGATACGATACGAGATGTACCAACTAGTTCGGCACGGTACAAAAAACCTTGGTCCCAACTTAAAGAGATTCCTTTTACCACACCATGGTAAATCACTTTGACTCAACCGCCCTCTCACGAAAAGAAAATAATTTACTAAGGTTAAATAATGATAAGAGCAAATAGAGATATCACAAATCTTCATATTTCTCAAAAAGATCATCATTAATGATGCTAGTGAATACACTCCTCAATGTTCAAATTTCTTGATGAATCTTCCAGGATTGAAAACCATAAGATCTTCCATTACCTATGTCCACATCATTTAGATATTCAGATATTTACTCCAAATAAACTAAATAGAAATTATAGAATTGAGATACATTGTTATTCCTCTCCATTAGCAATCTTCATAGAAGCCATTTATGCTTGTTTCTACGAGATCTTTATGCAATACGTTGGAACGATCAATGAGATATGTCCTAACTTGATTTATTTATCTATTTCCTTATTTTTCTGGTAATTATTTTGAATTGTCATGTACTTCAAATTTTTAATATTTTTAAATCAAGTCATTTGAACTGCCAAATATTGCAGAAATTAAACCCATTCAACCAAATCAAAACTAAAAGTAACCTTTCAAACATCTAAAAGTACCCATGATTTCTCTATTCCTTTAGCTAAACACCTTAAACCCCAAAAATTATTTACTACTTACATAATCAAACAAACATATCAACCAGAAAAGTTAAAAAACAAAATAAATAGTCCAAAGGGATCAGCCGATTTGACCAGCTCAATGTTGGTCGAACTACAGCATCCGAAGAGCCATAAATTGAAATATATGGATTGCCTTAAACCCCTATAAAATAGAAAGCAAAACACAGGTCAAAAGCATCCCCTCTTTAGTGCTTCTTAAGTACGTTGGATTTTTTCCTAAAACAAAATCTTTAACAGTAAAGACAGTCAAAGCACCAATCCATCTCAATTTACTTTTCCAATGATCAGAACCATAAGAAAACTGCATTGAATCACTGATCAGCTTACTAGACCAGTCACAAATAGAGGGCCCTATTCACTTTAGCTTTAAAAAATAATAAGCAGAGTCAAAGCACCACCACATACTCTAAGAATCCAAAGCTCATCACTGTATCCATGAAATTAAAAAAACCCTTAAATTTATTCTCAAACTCTGAAACGAAGAAGAACCAAATTTGCCAAGGAAACTTAAAAACCTAAATTTCACTTTCTTCTTTCATGCTTAAACTATCTTCCAGTGCAAAATTCCACAATATCGTTTCAAAAGCTTTACATCACATCCCTTGGGTAGTATTAACAGGCACAGCATGCTCCTAGCCCGATCCTACTTGTCACAAACCACTCAAGCAAGCATCAAGATACGAAGGAATTATGGTGGTCAAGGCCAATTTCAAGAGGAAATTATTTTGAAATGCTTCACCTTCATCAAAAAGTTTCCAATCACACGGGCTGATGGATCTGAAGCATAGCTTTCAGTATTCTATCTAATGGCAAAAGCAATATACAATGTGTGGTGAACTAATCAAGAGTACATGGTGCAGTGAGGATGAAATGCTTCATATTTGTCAAAGAAATCCCAACCATACAAGCTGGAGTATATAAAGTAAAGCTTTCAGTATTATTTCTAATGGTAAAAGCACTACAAAATGTGTGGTAGCAGACTAAACTAAGAATATGTGATGCAACAAGAATGAAATGCTACACATTGATCAAAAAAAAAAAAAAAAAAACCACCAAACAAGCCGACATCTATGAAGTAGAACTTTCAGTATTATTTCTGATGGTAGAAGTACTAGAAAATGTGTAATAGTAGACTAAACCAAGACTAGATGATGCAGGAAGGATAAATTTTCTTTTTTAAGAAAAAGGGGGAGCAAGAGCCCATAATATCAATTATCTAAAGAAATTAAATATTATAGAATGAATCAGCTTATTAATTGCAAATTTTCCTTTGAAATGATGATTCAATAAATGAACAATTAAAGAACAATTTATACATGGCTTTGCGATAACACTGAAATGATAATAAAAGCATGACTTTGATAATATCCTGGCCCATCATTATAAGCACAAAGAAGATGCTTAACTATAAGCAAAATGGACGCACAATCAGTAGGTCTGGGAGAAAAGGCTCATTTTCCAAGCAAATCTCATAGCTTAGTTAAAAACCCCAAACAAAAAGAACTTAGGGATCATTGAAGATTCACAAAGATGAAAAGAACATCCATTTACTAAGTCCTTGTCAGCATATACAAAGAACTTACTTTAACAATATGGAAATTATGTATGATTCAAGAAGCAAGATTTGGAAGCTAATGAAAACTGAACTCATTAAACCTATTTTTCTGATGTGTTCAACTGATTTTCATATAATTATTTTTTTTTTTTTTTGAACTAGCACAGTTACAGAAAATGTCAGCTTTAGAATCATAGGGTATCAAACATGATGGCTTATAAGCTTCCCAAAAAATTGGTTGATAGACTAGTAATCAGTTATGCGAGGTTCGTCCTGAGAGCTGACCATATTCATATTGAGGGCGACTCAGCGACCGTTATTGGGTGGATTTTGATGTAGGCCCCACTGGTGGATGGGAAGAGAGTGAGAGAGGGTGAGAGAGAGTGAAGGAGAGAACCTTGAAGGCTCTCAAATTATCGAACCATGAGGAGGGTGAGGTTTATTAAGAAAACTGAAACAAGGTGCCAAACTGTTCCAACTTGGCATTGATTCAGTCTCGTACAGGTCAAATTGCTTGTCTCAAGTCGATGTGGCGATAACAGCACTCAATGACCTTATTGCTTGGAACCCCACCACTCCATAAGTTCTGATCCATGATTATTGTAGATAAGATATTGTTTTGGTTCTAATAATGTGGAGGGCACCAATAGTCCCACATCGGTTATGAGTCAAAGAGGACTCGCGCTTATAAGGAGAGGATCATCCTTCCAACATGAAACGTCTTTTAAAGGACAAAACTATGAGGCCCACAGGCCAGAGCGGATAATACCTCACGTGTCGGATTGAGTCCTTATCCACAACAATGGCACGTCAGATAGGGGTCGAGGTTTGCCTCGGTTCCTTGAAGTTGAGGTCCACCTCAGTTGATTGTAGGGCTCTTCGGACTGTACACATCGGAGTCCTCCTTGACTGAGGAGCTTTGTTGTAATTCTAATAATGTGGAGGGCACCAATAGTCCCACGTTGGTTGTGAGTCAAGATGGATTTACACTTATAAGGAGAGGATCATCCTTCCTATGTGCGGTGCCTTTTAAAGAGCAAAACCGTGAGGTCCACTAGCCTGAGCGGATAATACGTCACGTATCGGGCTGAGCCCTTATCCACAACATATATAATGTCACAGAAGCCTCCAATGGCATCACAAGAACATAACCACAACACATGGGGAATGATAATGAATGCTGACGGCAGGTCCAAAGACATTGAAGGGAAGCATCATGATGAAGTGGTAAGGACTTACCGTAAAGAGACCATGGTTCATGTATCTTAGTTTGATAGTCTAATATCAATTGTTAAACCTCAATGTCCCAGGCTTCCAACCAATATGTTCATCAAGATATATACATAGCAGCTATCAGATGGGATCTACTAATTGTAAATCTACAAGTACATCAACATCTAAGACTAAAAATAAATAATTTTTAATATGTTTATTGTTATATCTAAAACTAAATAATTTTTTAATATCTTTATTGTTATATCTATACCACATTAAAAAAAATATGGTCTTAAATTTTGGAATATTCTCCTATAGATTCGACCTGTGAACTTTTTTGATGAATTGACCTTTCATTGATTCTAAGAAAAGGAGAAAATGCAATCAAATATCAAAAAAATATTTGGAAAGAAAATACAATCAAATATCTCACTAGGTTAGGAAGAAGATGCCATTAAACATATTAGTATATAGGATAGTAGGTGTTATCAAATATTCTAGTATACTAGGAAAGAAGAAGCAATAGAATATCCTAAACAATTTCCTATTTTGCTTGTTCTGTACTCCTTTATCTATTGGGTGAAAGTGAAAAGCATAGTATCCATTTGGATATGTTTTTGTAAACGAACCTATCCTTACATGGATATAAATTTGAGCATCCAAGTAATATTCATATCCATATATGTCAAAAAGAAACGAATACAGATATAGACCGATAACTCTCCAATCCATATTCAAATATCCGGTTCTATTCATAATCCTATTTAATCTTATATAGCACTTATAAACTTTTAAGGAAAACAAATAACCATATTGACACATCACTGACATAATTTACCTTCTATTCAGTAATATCTTTGATTTTATGGTCACAAAGTTTAACTATCTGACTTGTATCCATATTTATATTCATACTTACAATATCCGAGATGCATTTGCATCCATTTAAAACAATTATCGATATGAATTTTCGAATCTAACTGGTATCTGCATTCATATTTGTCAGATATAAATGGATACAAATATGGATATAGCAATATCCAATCCACATTCGATTAATTTCCAGCCCTATCTATTTGTAAATTTACTAAAATTATAACACCAATCTATAATGTCAAACATGCATTGCACGTGTCTATCTGATAAAAATCAAGCTTGTTCAAGCCTAGTATTGCCTGTGTTTGACTCAATTTATCTCAAGCTTGGAAACCTAGCTCTAGCTCAGGTCTTTTGCTTCCCACACAGTCCACCATATCAAGCCGAACATGACTAACTCATGAATGTCCTGCTACTTGGACAGCTCTCAAAGATGATTATTGTATTTTATGTTATCACCAAAACTATCTAATTATAGAATCTTATCATACTGAAAAATCTATGAATCTAAGGCTAACAAATTACTAGGAGATCTCTAACTTTTAACTGACTATATAAAAATAACACCAATCTTGACCATGTCTTCGCCAATTCTTCTAGCCAATTTTCCAGAATCATAAACACAAGAACGCCTAATACTACACAAAACAAGAAAGAAGAAAATCAAGAAAAGAGGGAGAAACGTATTACCAAATTTCATTTTTCGACTGACAAATTGAACAGCAAATTGCACAGCAGTACAATCAAGATAGCAGAAGTAGCTGAGATCATCAGCAAAAAGTATTTTTAACCATCCATTCAGATCTTACTTCTAACAAATTAGGGTACAACAAGATTTCAGAGAAAGCAATAAGAAATAATAATGATCCAAGCCAGAAATACGCAAACAGCAAAAGAAGTGATTCCAGAAAGGCCTATGGTAATGAGCAGTGCTTACATTGAAGAGTAGAAGCAGTATTACCAATTTTTCCTTTAAAAATGATTCAATAAATGCATCATTATAGAACAATCTACATGTGGATTTTCGATAACATTGAAATGATAACAAAAGCATGGCTATGATCCAACCCATCATCATAAGCATAAAGAAGATGCTTAACTGTAAGCAAAATGGAAGAGAAAAGATCCCATTTTCCAAGCAAGTCTGAGAGTTTAGTAGAGAATCCAAAAACAAAGAACTAGAGATCAATGAAAGATTAACAAGAAGATGAATATACACCTTATCGATCATCTTTTCTCAAGGAAGGCTGAACCGTGCTGAACCAACCATTTCAAGGCGTTCCGAACCAGGGTTTGCCATACCGGGCCGAACCGCCCGGTACGGGACGTGCCGAACCGTCCCGGCAGGGAACCGAGACGGTTCCGGCATGCAAAACAGTACATGCCGTTGCCAGGAAGAAAAAGAGAGGAAGAGAGAGAAATAGAGAGAGAGGGAGGAAGGAAGAAAAAGAAGGAAGGAGATCTGCCGGAGGGGCCGCCGGAGGCCCTCCGATGGGCAGCCGTGGCCGTCGGGCAGCAGAACGGCCTCCCGCGGCTCCGCGCGGGGAACAGGGATGGATCGTCCCTGTTTCTCGGATTTTTTTTTTTAAAAGCTTTTTCAAAACGAAGTCGGCAAGTGATTTGCCGACTTCACTTAATTAAGTCGGCAAACCACTTACCGACTTCATTTTGAAAAAAAATTAAAAAAAAAAATCGAGAAACAGGGACGGATCGCTCCTGTTCCCTGCGCGGAGCCGCGGGAGGCCGTTCTGCCACCCGACGGCCACGGCTGTCCACCGGAGGGCCTCCGACGGAGTTTCCTCCCTCCTTTTCTTTCTCCTTCCCTCTCTCTCTATTTCTCTCTCTTTCTCTCTTTTTCTTTCCCGGTTTCCTTCGTCGGTTCGCCTCGGTTCGGAACGGAATGGAGACGTACCGTATCGTACCGCCGGCCGGCCGATCCGGCCACCGGTACCGGTATAGAAAACCTTGTTCCGAACCAAACCAGTCAGGACAAACATTGTTCAACCAATTTATTTGAGACACCCACAAATGGTTCCATCCTTGGTTCAAGTCACGATGATTCATTTCCCAACTCGCCTATTTATTCAATATGCTCCTGACCCTAACCCGTCATGCTGATTTGACTCCCTACTCCCCCCTGCTTGGGATGTTCGAGAGAGCCCCCTCCCCAACCATCATCCGCATTCAAGAGTTCACTAAGTCCCTTCCTCCCTCTCAATCTCTCTCTCTCTCTCTCTTGCTCAAGTTGGTGTTAGGGTTTCCCTTAGCCCCTCTCTCTCTGTCTCTCTCTCGATGCACACTCCGGTTAGGGTTAGGATTACCTTCAGCCCTCCCTCTCCCTCTCTCATTTTCTCCCTCTTCCCCTCCCTCTTCGGTTCTTCCTATTTCGGTGTGCCATGGGAACAACACAATACAAACCCGTACCAAACTAAAATGATCGTTGATCAGCCTCTAGTATCGGTTTGGTGAACCTTGTCCTTGCTACTATATACAAAGATGATGACTTCTAAACCATATAACTTACTTTAACAATATAGCGATATCTATGATATAACAAGCAAAATTTGGACGTTATCTAACTTTCATAAATTGTTTATAGCTATTCAATCTTCTCTGAATTAGTGTGATTGAAAATGATCCATCATAAGTATACCAAATGTGATGGCTTACAAGCTTCCATAAAAATCTGTCAAGAAATCAGTATCTTGGAGTAGGGAATCGGAAGTGGAGGAGAAAAACCAACAAGTGAAAGGAAAGGGCATTAGAGATGTGTACAATAAAGAATTCCCACCTTTCAATGACTGAGAAGGGATCCAACAACTAAGGAAAGATGTCCCTCCTCCCCACAATGCCATCCTCGTCTTCCTCTCCTCCATTGATCTCTATAGATCCAGCTTTGGCACGAATATGGAGGCTAATGGCCATGCCTCCAACAATTTAACCCTCTTAATTGGAACCCTATCACTCAATAAGTTTTGATACGTGGCATTCTAATTATTGCATATGAGACAAAATGTCACTAAAGACTCCAATGGCAACACTAGAACAAAACATAACACATGGGTAGAGCTGATCATGGGCCAAGCTTGGCCACAGAAAACGTCAAACTTTAAATAGGCCCAGCCTCAAGCCCGACCAAAGATGAATATAGTTTCAGCTCGAGGCCCAGTCCATGATCAACTCTATACATGGGAAATGAAACTGAATGGTGATGGTAAGTTCCAAGACATTGAAGGGGAGCATGAAGATGAGAATGGAAATGATTTAGTCTAAAGACACCACGTTGATGTATCTTAGTTCGATAAGTCTAACATCAATTGTTAAACCAGCCAATATGCTCATCAAGCAATACATATAGTAGCTATCATCTTGGGATCTACTAGTCAGCTATCCAATTAGGATCTACTAGTTGTAATCCTATAAATGTTATACAAAAATAATTTTTTAACTAATTTATATATTTATACTATATTAAGAAATATATTTATATTATATTATGAAATATATTTATACCATATCAAGAAGAGACGATCTTAAATTTTGGAATATTCTCCTATAGATTCAATCAGTCAACTTTCTAGATCAAGATGGCCTTACATTAATTCTAAAAATAAAGAAAATAAAGAAAATGCAATGAAATCTCAAGAAATATTTGGAAAAAATGCAATCAAATATCTCACTATATTAGGAAAGAAGATGTAATAAAATATAATAGCATGTAGAATAAAAGTTGTTATCAAATATTCTATTATATTAGGAAAGAAGGTGCAATGGAATATCGCACAATTTCCTTCTTTTTTTTTTCGTTATGTACTGATATATCTACTCTTCTTACATTGTGTTTGAATGCAATATGAACTCATCATGAATCTAAAGGTAGGTGAGTTGAAATAATAACAATGCTCTATAATGTCAAACATGCATGGCACGTGCCTATTTGCTTGTTTACCATGATAACCAATCTTATTTGAGCCTAGCATTCGTCGCATTTGGCCCATTTTATCTCAAGCTTATAAACCTAACTTCAGCTCAGTTCATTAGCTTATTAGACAGTTCACCAATATCAAGCCAAACATGAGTAACCCATGATAATCTTGCTCATTGGACAGCTCTCACTTAATTATTGCTCAAAACTATCTCATAATGGAACCTTGTCGTATTCAAAAATCTATGAACCTAAAGCTAACAAAAACTAGGGGATTTCTAACCTTTAACTGACTATAGACAAATAACACCAATCATTACTGAATTCTCGCCAATTCTTCTAGCCAATTTCCCAAAAGCATAGATCCAAGAATGCCTAGAATTACATAAAACAAGTAAGAAGACAAGCGAAGGAACGAAAACGAGACATATTACCAGGTTTCATTTTCTGATTTCACAAACTGAACAGCAAAATGCACGGCGGTACCATCAAGACAGCACAAGGTAGTCAAACTATCAAAGAAAAGAAAACATTTTTAACCAGCCACTAAGATCCTACTTCTAACAAATTAGAGCAAATCAAGATTTCAGAGAAAGCAGCAAGAAATAATAATGATCCAAGTCAAAATTACGCGAACAACAAAATAAATAAATCCGGGAAGGGTCCAAGACTCACCGTAGCTCGCTAGGGTTTGGTCGTCCTTCAAGATCCGACCTTTATAGATCAACCGCTGCTGCTCAGCCGGCACGTCGCAGCTCCCGGCGACCACAGCCTTAAACGCCTCGACGGTCGAACCAAGCGAGGTCTGGACCGAGAATTTCGACCCATTAGAGCACCGTATGTGGACGGTGGCGCTATTGCCACTGCCGACAGCGTGGGTGTCGCCCGCGTTGCCGGAATCGCCGTCGGCACCCATGCCAGGCAAATATCGGGAGCCCAAAACCTAAAGGAAACGAATCCGGTTACGATCCGCGATTAGAGAGGGGAATCAGAGCTTCGAGAGGGCTTTCTCTTCTCTCTTGGTTGGCAGAGAAAATGGGGGGATAGAGAGAGAGAGACAGAGATAGATGAGGGGAATCGAGAGGTCCGGAGGGAAAATGGCCTCCCCCTCTCCCTCTCGCTCTAGGGCTGCGACCACAGTTCGGCTCACCTCGTCGAGGCGGGGAAACTTTGTCTGCAACCGACTCGCACAAAAAGGACAATGCGAAAAAGACCATGAGCCAGGATGTTAATAAATGGCGGTGATCATGCGTTTGTCCGAATGGAACCTCTCTGTACGACGGAGACGGTTGGGATTGTAGTCACGTGATATACACGTGAGAGGATGGGTTTTTTAATTTATACACTATCCCCCACAAGTTATATGGGGGCATTTTACCACATTCAATTTCTTAATCCATGATAACCTGTTTAACCATATTAAATAATTTTTTATCAAAAAAAATAAGATAAATTATAAGAACATATATTTAATTTTATTTCGATTTCATTTATATCTCATATATTTTAAAAAATATCAAACTAATTTTTTTAATTATCGAAATATTTCAATATGATTCTGCTATCTATCTGTTGGAGTTTTATGGTTTCATGCATGCAAAAATTTTTCAAAATGAGTACGCAGAAGAATTTAAAATTTTTTAAATTAAATATAATTTAATTTAAGCATGCATGAGATCAAATCTTAAAACCATAAACAAGATCATCATATGTGACATAGGATTCAGATACAAAAATCAAATAAAAAAAAATAAATAAATTTCATACCTTGACATCGATCGATCTTCACCATGAACTAATGATCATGGATGTTTTTCGAAAGTCTTTTGAAGCCGTACAAATATCCGACCTCTACATATATCCACACGAGACTTTGATCTGATCAGAAGCTTATTGATCTCACCGGAGTGCTAGCTCCCTTACAGAGATTGCATCTTGATAGTTGAAAATCTTCTTTTCTCTCAAGACAATCTTAGAGAAGAAGAAGAACATAGGAGGATGTTAATCTCCACGCTAGAGATCATGAGAAAAATTTTTTCTTCTCTTTTCTTCCTAAAATCCATGCACTAAATCTCTACACTAGAGATGTAGGAATTTTATCCAACTTTTGAACAAAGAGAAGAAGAAAAGTCTATGTCCAATCATGGACAAGAGAGAGAGAGAGATATGGTCCAAACAACCAACCTTTGGTTGTTGGTAAGAAAGAAGGGATAAGCACCTACTTACCTCACGCCAAGGACCTATTCACCGTGCCCAACCCTTGGATTTTTCATGCACGCCTCCCCTCTTTTTGGCTTAAAAAATCTGATCATATCTGGTTGGTTCAGCACCCCATATCGATCCCACGTTTAAATAGAGATAGGAGATTGAGTTTAGGAAGGAGATAAGAGTCCAACTCTCCTTGGACTCTAGCTTTTTGATGCCACCCACCACCTTATTTTTGTGCGCCCCATATCTTACGGTAAATAAGGGAGTGGCATGAACTTATTACACGCACATGGACTTCACGCATAAGAGGGAAGACATGAGGTATTTTGGGTGATAAACACAAGTGGACGTGGGGCTGGTTTTATGGTGCATGGAGGGGTGAAATCCAAACCACTTAGGACTCCTATTTAGGTGGCAGATTTAAACCAAATAAATTCTAACCAATCCTAATCATATTAGGAACTGATTAGATCTAAATAGATTGAAATCCAAATTTGATTTGGAGCCCAAACTATTTAGATTAGATGTCACCTAATTAGAGAAGGAGTCATAATCCTTTTGAACTCTTTTTTGATGCTTGAGTTAAACTCAATTTAATCTTAATCTAATTAGGATTTGGTGCACCTATAAAAAAAAAAATTTTAGTCCAAATAGAAACTCAAACACTCTTATTTAGATCCTAGTCTAATTAGAAATTAAGTCAAACCCAAATTCTAATTCAATAAGAAATTATCTTCTGATCTAATTTGGTTATCTTATAACTCAATTAGGCCTGATTAAATCAAACCCATATCAAGTCAAATTAAATCTAATTTAATTAGACTTGATGCAAGCCCCATAGCTCAATCAAATTGAGCCAATTAGCAATCTAAATGCTAATTAATCCTCCTATAACTCACTAACTTTTTAGCGAGTTACTTATTGCAACTTTTATATTAGATCAATCATCAATCAAATTGATAATCAAATCTTATCACGATTCATAATCGTAATTCAACCATCTAATCAGTCAAAAATTTCTTTGTGTGTGATCCTATAGGTTCTATTCTATCTGATAGTGAGATATATTGTAATTTCTATCATAATATTATTAAAACTCCTTTCAATGGGTTGGAACCATTCCAACTCTGTCCAATAAGGATCATCGATCATCAAGATGATACTCATGAGTCTACAATTCATCAGTGACACCTAACAGAATATAGTGACAATCCAGCGAAATAAAAGGTGATGAATCTCTAGGTGCAGTTAACATATGAGACAGTCTTTCTATTATGAGTCTCGATCAGATGGCAGATCATGGATGAATCGTCAAACTTCATCATTAGTTATATGATAGATTCAATTAGCTCGAGTCCATATGTGATTTTTATGAAAACTCTTTTTCATTAATCACTCTGCTATGGTCATAGACTTAAAGACTCAACTTCTTAAATCCCATAGGATACTTTCTTCTGCTAGTATTGATAAATTCCATCTAAGTGTACATCCTATTCTTATAGTGGATCAACTGTCACCAACATCCACTACAAAGACTCATTGAGACCCATGTTTATGTGTAGTCAAACTCCAGCAGCCTCATTGCGAGTAGCTGTAGCACCGTAGGTCAAAGAATTAGTCATACAACTGCAGCATCGAGAAAGTTACTAACGAGTGAGCAGACATCCATGTGACTTCTCATGTTGATCACGCTTAGTGTTAGTTGTTCTCTAATAACTACCTGCATTCTCGCTCCAGTGTCACTACACCGCAAACTTGAGATTCATCTGTCCGAAAGAAGCGATCCGTGCACTGGTCTATCCGGATCAATCACCATCTCTATGATCCTATGACCAGGAGCAATTTAAGAATTAATCATCAATGATACATGTCTCAAATTCTCAACTCTTTGAGAATATGTGTCATCATTTTGTTAATCCTTTAGATGATTTATAGACACATAAAATATGAATGACAATATAAATATCCAATAAGTACAAAATTATGTCCTAAAAATATGATATGTGTCAGCCAAGATTGACTTTTAAGGCATACATCCAACATTATCTCCGTTAATGGAATGGTATCACATAACCATCATATAGTATCATCATTTTATAAAATATCCAAAATATCCTTAACATCAAAATAAATCCTAAATCAAATGGAGAGAAGAAGAACAAACACTAAATCAAGTAAGGAGGAAAAATAGGGGTGTAGAGGAAGAAGGAGACTATAGGGGCATCTTAATCAAGTTCTTATATTTTTTTATCCATTTAGAAAGGAAGCAAAAGAGAGGATAGAGAGAAGAAAACATACACCCCCATGCCTACACCAATTTTTTCTCCTTTTCTCCTCTTCTCCGCCTCTATCTCTCTCTCACTCATTCTTCCAAAAATAGAGCAAACAAAATAAGAAAATCGAGAAGAAACAGAGAGTGAGAGAGGAGATTGGATGGATTATATGGATTTATGTGGTCATCTTATTTTGCGAGCTAGATTCGGAAAGGTAAACATGACTGACCTTTTTTCTTTACAGCTTCTCAGTAGTAGAATTTTTAGTTGAAATGGACTCTGATGCTAATAAAGACTCTGAAAGAGATCGATAAACCTTACTAGCTGAAAATGAAAGATTCCTCTTCACTGACATCTTACTTTGAGATTGAGAGAATTGAGATTTGTCAACTGAGTCAGCTAACCCTCTTCTCACTTTCTGATTAGAACATATTTTAGAGACAATTCCATTTATGATTGGAAACTCCACAAGCAATTTCATTGTTGATGGTTGAACTCCAATAAACTTCTTATGTTCATCACAATGAGCTAGACATCAAAATCACTATCTTGTTCTCCTCTTCTTCCTTCGCAAATGCAAGTAAACTATTCTTCTTCTCGAGTGCTAACTCAAAAGCAGATTTGAGTGTAGGAAGAATATGAGAAGCAAGTGTTGAATTCTTATAGAACTATGTGAAGTGCTTGTGCAAGCCATTGAACACAATTATTGTTGACAAATATATGAAGATATATAGTAGTTGAAACACATATTTTGATGCAAAAAATGAAATCCGGTCCCATTTCAATTCTATAATAGAATTATTGATGATTTTAGATTCTTCTAGCCTCTGATTATTGGATAATTTACTTGAAACCATTTTGGATTGAGGAACTTGCAAATATTTAGCAACCTCCACATTGCCCATAACTTGTGCCTCCTCTCTAATATCTTTCTCTAGTTCAAAAGAACTACAAAGATCAAATTGTGCATCTTGACCAACTAATGAGTCAATATCAAGTAATTTTTTTTCTAAAAATTGAAAAATTTCATTCAAAAATTGAGCAATACTTTGTACCTCTATGGACTCAACTCTCCAAATCTCAAATTTTTCATTCCCTGGATCTGTGCTTACCTTGGTGTTTTTTTCAATATATGCTTCCTAAATCTCATTAAAACTAACTACCTCCTCACACATTTGTTCAGCCACTAAGTTAAGACTACTTAATGTTCTAGCTTCAACCAATGCACCTCTATCTCTTTCTGTTACTTATTTAGTTCCATCAAAAGATTCATTTTCTTCTGAGCCATTCTTTTTAATACCATAAATTGCACATGTTAATTCTCTTTGACGTTTATATAAATACTCATTAAACAATCCTATTAAAGTCCCTAAGAAATTTCAAGGAATTTGTTCACATAATGGAGCTGGATGAGAACAATCAGTGCTAATTGTATTTTGATCACCAGACTCAAAGGCCTTTAAACCAAGGGACATGATAGGTGAATGTGCATCGAAATGGCCCAAACTCACTGTGGCACTTGCTTGTGTCATTACGTTATCATAGATATTATAAAAATTTGAGAAGGGAGCATCATTCTTCTCGGTTAAAATCCTTTTCCTTGAAATTACTGATGTAGTTGTAGTGTTAAGGTTTTTAGTTTCTTTCGCTAAATTTTGTGACCTTAGACCATCAACTTTGTGAAAATGCCCATTGTCCTCATTGGCTTCTTGGGTGAGTTTCCAGCAATGCTTCTTCTCTTGTAATCTGAAACAAGAACTAATGAGAGATGGGTGAAAAAAGCTAGAGAATAGCTAAAGAATCTCATGAAGACAAATTGTGATACTAAGAAATTTATCAAAAGGGATGGGATTCAGGATACCAAAACATGACTTTAGAGAGAAACTTTTCTTCAAAAAATTTATAGAAAATATTTTTTTATAACAAATGCGATCGGTGATCCATAGAAAATAGTTCAATTCGAAAAAACATCCGTCCCTTCCTCATTAGCAATCCCTTCTCCCCCTCCTCCCCTTCCTCCTTACTGCTTTGTCCTCCTCATGCTCTTCTTATATGAGCAAGGGACATTTTCGTTCATTAAATGGTAAGCTAACTCTATTTGCTAGTAAGTAAATGATAGGACCATATTGAAATTTCTTAATAAATAGAAGGGCAAATTTGATACTTTTTAAAGTACAATAAAATAAAATTTTAGTGATGGATTTCTCCATCACTGAAGCCTAAAAATCAGTCACAAATATTTTTTATAATATATTTTATAATGAAACAATCTGTCGCTAAAAACCTAGTCACAAAAAAAAAATTGTGATAAAAATTTTCGTCAAAAAAATTTATGACAGAAATTTTTATCACAAATAGTAAATAGTATTCAAAACAAAATCTATCATAAATTGTGATGGATTTGTGATGGAAATTTGTGATAGATTTGTGATGAAAATTTATGATGGATTATCTATCATTGATCCAACACAAATCCATCACAATATTTAGAACAAATCTATCACAAATTTTTATCATAAATATGTCACAAATTTCTATCACTAATCTAACATAAATCCATCACAACATTTAGAATAAATCCATCACCAAATTCTATCACAAATTCTACTATA
>NC_025996.2:131749531-131899531 GCF_000442705.2 Elaeis guineensis
TGCTTTAAATGTAACAAAATTGGTCATAAAATTTTAGAAGATAATATTAAAAGAAATGGTCATACTTTAATTAAATAAATTTAGATTTCAAAAGGAATCATATGTACTAACTTCAATGGATCCAAGATGGCTTGGGTACCAAAGTTTAGAAAGTAATTTTGTAAGTATACCAAGCATCCAAAAGTATAAAAGGAGCAAATTTTTGAAAATGGATGCTTAGGATTTAAGATGATGGGCGATGTTTGGTAAAAGCTAAACTTATTTGGACATCATACCATTATATTTGCTGAATTTATTTTGTTTGAATGTTTGATTTTGATGCTTTAAATGCATGCATGAAATTAGAATGCATATTGTGATAATTTCATTCCTTTAATTTGAACATTTTGATGCTCTCTTAATTCTATGTATCATATCAATTGTTATAAGCACAAGTTTTTACTCAAATTTCAACATGCTTTCTCAACCCCTCACGTCATATTAAAGTTTGTGAAACTTAAATTAAAATGAGTTTGATTGTTGGTAAAATTTTTATGTACAAAAATCTTAAATTAACTCTTGACATTCTCATAAGACATATAACTATTAAAATATCTCAAAATTACTTAATTCAAGGAACATCAAGATAATACATTCAATTCATAAAAGATTGCATTCTTGATATTATAAAGTTGCATTGTATATCAGCTTGACCTTTAAGTAATTGAAAATCTCCTACTTAAACTTAGATTTTAGAGCATTTATCTAGTTTCTCCTTGATTTGGTCTTACTTGATTTGATTCATTATTACACCCCCAACTAATTATTTCTTGATCCCCTAAATTGATTCATTCATTCTAATTGAAACATCAATCTTGATCATTGATTTGATTTGCCAATGATCCATATTCTATTTGAGTCAATTTTTTTGGATCAAAACTCCTTAAGTTATTTTCTATATTGGGTCGACTCTTGGGCCTGAAGAGTCGACTCATGATCTCTAGTTAGCCTAGATTATCTTCTTAGGGCTACACTTGTAGGGTTCTGGGGTTGCAACGAAAGGCAATGGTGTTTCAAAATTTCATTAAGAACACTAGTGCACCAAAACCCTAAAACCAGGATTGACCTTGACAATACAAACAAAGTACATAATATAAATAGCAGAGTTTAAAGTGTACCTTTATTTTGTAGCTTTTGATGCTTGATTTTCATAGGCACACAAGTATCTGCTCTCCAACAGTAATCCACACAGAAACTGCACTAAGGGCAATGCTCCTTCTTGAACCTTGCTTTAAAAGTTCTAGTCCTAAGAACTCGCTTTGCCTTAAGCCGGTCAAGTTTTTTCAAGATCTTGACTTCACCCTCTCAAAGTACTCTTCTAGACTTCTAAACCTTCTCTTAAGAAACCCTTATCACCCTTGTCTAAGGTTAGATTGGGCTTGTCTTAATAGAAAAACCTCTATCCTAAACTAGGATGTAGGAGAGGGAGGTTTGTCCTAGACTATTTGAACTTGTCTTGGACTGAAGTTGGAATTGCTTCGAATGATCGAAACACTGATGCCTTGGGGTTTAAATAGGATGAGAATAGGCAGCTAGGGACAGCCGCATCCCTTCCTCGCACCCACTCAGAAAAAAAAAAAGTGAGAGACAGAGCCTTCAGAAAGGACTCTCTCCCAAATGCCACATCCCATTCAAGCACCCCTTCGTGTGTGCCCTACCTTCAATAGGTGCAAAAGCATCCATTCCCACTTCAAATTAATTTGAAATTTGCCACATGGGATCTTATCTAAATTTGAATTTGATGGGAGGCTTATCTAGAAGAGATGCATCCTTCTACCCACGGCAGGACTCTTCACGCTAATAGGTATGCCACCCTTCCCTTCATGCGTGCGGGACTTCTTTCCAAGATAAGTTCAATTCCCCATCTAAATTGAAAAAGGATTAATTTAGACTTTGAGATTAGTGCCAGAGAATTGAGGGTGATGTAGGCTGCCACATGGGTCTTAATCCCATGTGAGAAGGACTCCATCCCTTCTCCATGCCAAAGTGTGCTCCCATCTAATCCATGCACCACCTAGAGTTCCAACCTATTTGGACTCTAGCTTATGGCACCTATAAGGCTATGTGGTTTCATCCAATGGCTGCCACACCTTGATCCAAATCCAAATTAAGTTTTGACTTAATTTGACTTGATCAAATAGTAAGATTCAAACCAAAATTGAATTCAATTCAAGAAGCTAGGGTTTTCACACGTGCTAGCATGCTTACCGGTAATCCGATTGGATCTAAAATTTTAATCAACCATATCAAATGGGTCCTTGATCAATTTTTTTGTGTGTGACCCATTGGGTTCTACATCTTACCAGCAATAGGTCTGAGTGCAAGTTGACCTTAATTTGATTAGAACATTTCTAATCAATTAAAATCTAAACCATACCGACCTAAGTTCAACAATTAGAACCCTTCTTAATTGGTGATTGAATTCAATCAAACCTACAAGTCAAGATTGACGTCTAGCAGTATATCATGACTATCTAAAAGATGTAAAATTTGATAAAAATATCAAATATATCTTTCAGCAATAATTTACTGTGCAATTCAATCCTTCAATCTTCCTGCATTTCGAATATGTTCACGAGTATGGAATAATGTCAGACTCAAATACATATTCACTTTGATTCTTCATCAATCAGTGATGACTCAAATAATGAAGCACTAATCTTCACCCTGCTTTGGTCAAAGACTTCTTGAGTCATCTAGAGATGAGAATATATAAAATGACATCTTTTCTTACTAGGAGTGATCGATTCTTTATTAACCTACTCACAACCTCCATATATATTCCACCATATCCAAAATATGTCGTACATATCTTTAAATCATATCTGGATATGAACAAAAATATAGATTTATATGCACAAGATTCCATGACAGTCTCAGATCTAAGGATCATTTACACAACTCTCACTTAGAGAACTATATTTTGACATGCAAGTAAGGCTCTATAAGATATTCTTTATCGATGGGTCAATTCAGTAAACTTATTCTCTAATGAGCACCTACATCCTTGTATTAGTATCCCATACATGTGGCTTATGAGATTATCCATCCTCTCCATTGAGCATACATAGGATGTGCCAGTCTATCCAAAATATTAATCTTCGACTCCATGCTCCTATGATCAGAAATATTTAAGATTAGAATTTTAGGTATCACTGGCATGAACTCTTCATAATCTTAAAATCAATGTCCTAATCTATGAGATTCATCATAATCTTAATACAATAAGACACAACTGCAATGATGAATCAAAATATCTTATTTCATTAATAAATGAATAATATCATTACATGAGTTGAAAGTTTACATAGAAAAATCCTATCGCATCATGTTGGATTTTTTATAGGTGCTAGTGCATGTGGATTTCAAAATTTTTCTAAATTTAAAATGTAATAAAAAAATTAAATTAAAATACTTTCAATCTAAGCATGTATTCATCATATGAAAGCACCTATAGATCTAGTTTATATGCTGAAATTAACATAAACTAATTTTAGGAAGAACAAACGAAAGTCTAAAATCAATTCACATATCTAAATCACTTTTCTTTTGCTTCAAACTTGTAACTGGGGTTGAATCCAATTCAATCTCTAGATTTGGATTTGGACAAGTTCTGAATCAGCAGCACAAGCATCCTACCTCTATGAATATCCACAAGACCAATCTGAATTATTTTCTCTTGGATCCTACTTGCCTAAACCAAAGCCTAAATAGGCTTGAACCAAACCTGGAGAGGCTTTTAATTTTGAACCCTTTTGATCTTTCTTTCTTGATTCTTAATGAAAATAAGAACCCTTTCTTGATCCTTCAACTAATCAAGAAGAACAACAACTGAGAAGTGGTTGTAAATAACTCTCAACAAATTTGAGAGCAAAAGAAATAAGAACCAAACAAGTAGTGCCAACTAATTGACACCACTCCCTTTGTGCCACCAATCCTCTTTTTGGCTCCAAGAGAGGACGCCAAGAGAGAGAAGAGGCATGGGCTAGAGAGAGGAAGAGAAGGAGAGACGTGGGACCAGTGAAAGGTGGCAGCAAGAGGGGAGGAGGAGAGATTGATTCACAACTAAAGGCCTAGGATCCTTTATATAGAGAACTTAAGGATGTCCTAATCAAATAAGGATCCTTCATTCTAATCGTATTAGAATTCCTAACCATAATATAGTTGGACCAAAATAAATGGGGTGCCACCCATTACATATCTAAAGCCACACCCTACTCTAGGCATTCCATCATATGAGACCCTATAGAACGCACAAATCAGCCTACATGGTTTCATAAATTTTCTTCAAAGATTCTTAATCAAGAAACTCTTTCTTGATTTAATTCAAGCCATAAATTAATTATCTAACAATTGAATCTCATTGAATCAAATTCAATTAGGTTCAAATTAAAGATAAAAATTGATAAAAACTCATCATATAAGTAAACCAACCATAAGAGAAATTGGATTCATCCAGATGCTAGTAAGGTTAATATGAACCCAACAGGATTTCTCTAAATCCATATAAATTGATGCTTCATAAGCCTAATTATAATCAATTCAGATCTTCTCCCTTTATGTGTGACCTCATAGGCTCAATTCTGTCTGATAGTAAGAAATACCATGATCTCTATTATAGATATCCTTGAAACCCCTTTCAGTAGGTCAGAACAGTTTTACTCTAACTCGATAAGGATCATTGATCCAAAATGATCCTATTGAGCTCTCACAATCCACCAGTGACATCAGCAATATGTAGTGACAACCCAGTAGAATCAAAATAGAATCTCTAGGTGTAGTTAATATATGATAAGTCCCTCTATCATGAGTTCCGACTAGATGACAGGTCATGGATAAATTATCAAACCTCATCATCAGTCATATGATAAATTCGATCAGCTTAAGTCCAATAGTGATTTCAAATAAAAAAAATTTTTCGTCAATCACACTGCTATGGTCATAGACTTATGGACTCAGCTTCTCAAATCTCATAGGACTACTCTCTATCAAGATCGATAGATCCCATCTAAATGCACACATCGCTCGCACAATTCAACCAACTGAAGCCAACATCCACTACAAAAACTCATAATTGAGTTAGTATTTTTGTGTAGTCAACTACAGTAGTCTTACTGTGAGCAACTGTGACATCACAATCAAAGGATCAGTCACACAACTACAGTATTAAGATGATTACTGATAATTGAATAGAACTCCATATGATCTCTCATATAGTCACGCTCAGTACTAGTTGTTCTCTAACAACTACCCGCACCTTCCGCTCAGTGTCTCTACATCATAAATTAGAGACTCATCTATCCCAAAAGAAGCGAACTATATGCCAGTCTATTTCGATAAATCATCATCCCCAATATTGTCCTATAATCGAAAGTAATTTAAGAATCGATCATATATGTCTCTAATTCTTAATATAAGAATATGTATCGTAACATCAATTTTAAGGACAATTCAAGGATACATAACATTTAAATAGAAAAAAAAACTTATCATTTATTGATTAAATCAACAGTTTAAATATAAATTTATGTTATAGAATAAAAAATATGTCAGCTAATAATTAACTTTTAGGACATACGTCTAATAATCTCCCACTTGGACTAAAGTCTTTAATCTAAGCTCTATCTTCTCAAGATGAGCTTCCATTTTGGACTGGCTCAACTACTTTGTCAGTGGGTCTGCCGCATTATTCATAGAGTCTACTTTTCGTATCTCGACATATTACTTCTCAAGATAGTCATATATGATATAGAATCGTCGTTCAATGTGCTTTGATTTTTTACGAGATTGGGGCTCCTTAGCAAGTGCTATGGCACCATTATTATCGCAGTATAGTGGTATGGCATCCAATATCATTTCACCAAGTTTCACGATAAATTTTTTGAACCAGAAGTCTTTTTTTACAGCATCCGAAGTGACAACATACTCAGCCTCTGTAGTCGAATCTGTGATGATGCTCTACTTAGAACACTTTCAGCTAACTGCACCACCATTACATATAAATACATATCCCGAGTAGACTTTCTATCATCTAGATCTGACATGAAGTCTGAATATGTGTAACCTCCAATCCATAATTCAGGTGCTCCTCCAAAAATCAAGAATAAATTTTTAGTCCGTCATAAGTACTTAAGGATATTTTTCACAGCTATCCAGTACTCTTCATCTGGATTCGACTGATATTTGCTCATGACACTGACAGTTAGGATAATATCAGGTCGAGTATATAGCATAGCGTACATGAGGCTTCGAATTATCAAAATATAAGGGATCCTACTCATGGATTCAATCTCCTCAGAAGTGTTAGGACACATCATCTTAGAGAGTCGAATACCATACCTAAGAGGTAGCAAATTTCTTTTGAAGTTTTTCATGTTGAACCACTTCAGTACTTTTTTTTATGTACAGCCTCTGTGATAGACCAAGCATCCTTTTAGATCTATCTCTATAGATCTTTATTTCAAAGATATAGGATACTTCTCCTAAATCTTTCATGGAGAATTTCTTAGACAACCAAGCTTTAACTGAAGTCAGCATGGAAATATCATTCCAAGGATGTCATCGACGTACAGCATGAGGAAGACAAACGTGCTCCCACTGATCCTTTTATAAACACAAGGTTTCTCTTCATTTTTTATGAAACCAAATGATTTGATCGCATCATTTAAATGAAGATTTCAGCTCCAAGAAGCCTGCTTTAGTCCATAGATAGACCTCTACAGCTTGCAGACTCAGTGATCACTATCATCAGATGTGAAATTCAGAGGTTACTCTATATAGATATCTTTCTCAAGATATCCATTCAGAAAAGTATTTTCATATCCATCAATCAAATTTTAAAATCATGATAGACTGCAATAGCAAGCAATGTGCGGATGGATTTCGGCCTGGCTATAGGCAAAAAAATATCATAATAGTCAATGTCTTCGTGCTGACTATAATCCTTCACCACCAGCCTTGCCTTATAGATTTCTATCTTACCATCGACACATATTTTTCTTTTGTAGATCCATTTACATCCAATAGGAATAATTTTCTCTAATAAATGAAGGAAATATGTAGTAGTGCAGTACATACAATTTAAAAAATTTTATGCAGTGAAAACAAAAGATTAAATAATTTAATCTTAATCACATGTATAAGATCTTATCTTAAACTACCACATCATGATTTTTGATATAAAAATATGTACTTTAGATCTGAAAATAAAAATCACATCGATCTCATCGATGTTGAAATTCTAGATCTAACTATTAGATCTACCACAGGAATCAAAACAAGTTAGAGATTGTTACCAAATAAATTTGATCTTGATCTCCTCTGGGCCAATGATTGGAGAAGGTATTTTTAGATCACTCACAGCCATACAGAGTCATCTGGCCTCTACAGGAAGATCCACGCGAAGACAGGCGCAGATCAGGGACTTGGAGGTGCTAGCCTACAAGCAACTTCGATAGCTGATTTGTTCCTCCTTCTTTAAGTACTTTGGACACTCTAAAGTAAGAGAGGATCAAGAGAAAAAATAAAGGAGAAGGAGAAGAGGCTCTGAAAATAAAAAACACCAAGAAAAATGATCATGGGACGTCCAAGAGGGAGGACCCCTTTTTATAGACTAGAAATTAGGGTTTTCCAAGGAAGGACACCAAGAGTCAACGCCATAACCTTCTTTTGGCACCCCAAAAAATTTCAAAAAAATCATTAGAATATGGAGAAGGATTCTAAAGTCCCACACCCAAAGAATTTTTCAAAAAAAATAAGAAAAAAATTAATATGGTGCCAACAATATTTCATATATGAAAATTTTTTTTCTTAGTTTACCTGTTATCTCCAATTCAGATCGCATTCGAATTAGGCAAGGGATAATATTATGACTCATCAGCTATTGCTACCCATCCTTATTGGATCCTCTATCATGATGCCAAAAATTACAACCCAAATCCAATTAGGCATGGAGAAATTGGCATAGATCCAGGTGTGGCGCAAAAGATAAGGATAGAGTCTGAATTGATAAGGACTCTTCATTTTCAATTCTAATTTCAATCTAAATCAAATTTGGATTGAACCCACTAATAGAAATGAATCTAATCCAATTAGAAACCCAAATATCTCATCAAATTTTTAACTCAATTAGGAATTAGCCGAGTCAAAATCATAATCAAATCAGGATCAAATTTTCTTTGTAATCGAGCTCGATCATATCAAACTCAATCAGAGTCGAACTGAATCTAATTTAATTAAACTTGCTCCAAAAATTTTTGCTTAATCAAGTTAAGTCAATTAGTAATCTAATTACTAATTAATTCTTTAAAAATAATAAAGTCTCAATCCCAGTGGGACTCTCCCCCAGAGTCCTAGTCCGAGTAGGACTCTTCACTAGAGTCACAATCCAATTGGACTCTTCAGCCATCAGATCTGATCAAATCTTCTAATGCGTATGACCCCATAGGTTTGAACCTAAGATGGTAACATAGGAACAACTTTCTATACCAATCAATGTAACCATCTAGCAATGATAACCCGATGACTGGATAGGTCAAAGTATTACAAAGCAACCTTCTAGAACCTACTGGCACATAGTTACTGTATAATTTATCTCTTTGATCCAAATGCTCAAGATGACCTAGGATTTAATTGTCAACCTTAATTTAGTCGACCACATTGTATCTCAATCTTTCAAATTCATCTTATGGATTATCCTGATCAAGATTTTACTGAATTGAAATATACTGATGTATATCTCCTACAAATTCAGAGGGATCAATTCCATCTTGACTCACACACCGACTTGATAAGTACTTGACTGCACCCAATAGCCTTCTGTCACTGAGTTAGAAACTCAGATGATCCAATACTAAAGTACAGTGAGTTACTTACAAGTCATCATAGTGGTCTCAGGTCGGAGGGACACTTATATCCATACTCTTCACGAGCTACTCTTGACAACAGAGTGCTCGACATATGATCACGTTTGATGTGATGTACTCCTACATTCCATCCACATACCATAACAGTATCTCTACACTCCTTAGTTAAAAGGACAACCAACTCATATGGCACGCAATGATCAATACTCGATAATGCTATTGTCCTATTAATAGCATATTATTTGGTCACGAATATTTTTAAGAACTTAACGATAAATCCTCTTTTGTCGATTAATTATAATCCTAAAGACTTAATTACAATACAAGAGTTTAAAAATAAATAATTTATAATGAAAATACTAAATAACTTTTATTAATAAAAATTTATATACAATTTATAAGATGAGCATACTCATCTAATGATTCGTTTTGAGACACATTTTCCAACAACTTCCACTTGGACTAAAGCCAATAGATACAATATCGAATACTCATCTTTGACTTGTGGTCATCGAACTCCTTGATTCTGAGAGCTTTAGTAAATGGATCAGCCAGATTCTCCTTTCCATCGATCTTCTGAAGATCGATGTCACCTCGATCCATGATCTTCCAGATAAAGTGATAGCGACACAGAATATGTTTGGTGCACCGATGTGATCTCGGCTCCTTGGCTTGAGCAATGGCTCCAGTACTATCGCAGTATAACATGACAGAGCCATCAACGGAGGGTGCCATTCTGAGCTCGTCAATGAACTTCCGCAACCATGCAGCTTCCTTCGCAGCATCGGATGCCGTGATATACTCTACTTCACAAACAGAGTCTGACACAGTGTGCTGCTTGAAATATTTTTAGCAGATCGCTCCACCATTTAGGATAAAAATATAATCCAATATACTCTTGCTATTCTCATGGTCTGACTGAAAGTCGAAGTCGGTGAACCCCACCAGTTTCAAGTCAGTTTCAAGTCAGTTTCACCATACACAAGCCACTGATCCTTAGATTTCTCCAATACTTAAAAATGATCTTTACGACCTTCCAGTAGTTTTTTCCAGGATCAAACTGGTATCTACTCACTACCTCTAGTGAGTATACCACATCTGATCTCGTACATGTCATGGCATACACAATAAAATCCACTGTCGAAGCATATAAAATTTTACTCATGCGCTCTCTCTCTTGAGGAGTTGTCGGACAATCTCCTTTCAAAAAAAAAATTTCTTGATCTATCGGAAGATAGCCATACTTGAAATTCTCCATGCTGAACCATTTCAGCATGGTATCTATGTATGTGGATTGTGAGAGCCCAAGCAGCCTCTTGGATCTATCTCTATAGATCTTCATCCCTAGGATGTAGGCTGCTTCTCTCAGATCTTTCATGAAGAATTGTGATGATAGTCACACTTTTATTTCTTGTAATGCAAGGACATCATTCTTGATTAAGAAAATATCATCTATATACAATACAAGAAATATAATTATTGAACCATTTGTCCACTTATATATACAGGATTCTTCTCCATTCCTAATGAAGCCATATATTCTAATCACCTTATCAAAACGTATGTTCCAACTCCAAGATGCTTGCTTCAATCTATAAATGGATCTCTAAAGCTTGCATACTTTGGATTCATCTGTGAATGTGAATCTTTCAAGTTGTATCATATACACTTCTTCGTTCAGCTCTCCATTTAGGAAAGCTATCTTTACATCCATCTGCCAGACTTCATAATCTAGGTATGCTACTATCGCAAGCATAATCCGAATGGATTTGAGGATTTCCATAGGAGAAAATATCTCGTCACAGTCAATACCATAATGCTGACGATAACCCTTGATAACCAAACAAGCTTTATAGGTCTCCACCTTTCCATCTGCACCTCTCTTTCTCTTAAAGACCCACTTATATCCTACGGGTTCAACTCCTTCAGGTGGGTCAACCAATGTCCATACATTATTGAACTTCATTGACTCCATTTTGAATTTCATGGCTTCAAGCTATTAATCAGAGTCAGACCTCTGCATCGCATCCATGTAGATGATCGGATCCTCATTGTTCTCATTGAGTTCCATAGGATCTCCATCCTGGACCAAGAAACCTAAGTATCTGTCTGACTGATGCGGTACTCTACCGGATCATCTTAAGGATATTTGTTTATTGGGCTCTATGTTTGATCTTATCAAATTCGATTCAAAGTCAATCATTGGTGTTGGTTTTTCTACCTGTTGAACTTCATCAAGTTCGATTTTAGAAGAACTTATTCCTTCATTAAGAAATTTTTTTTTCAAAAAATGTGTCTTACTACTGACAAACACCTTTTGTTCAGCAGGCAGGTAAAAGTAATATCCTTTCGTTTCTTAGGGTACCTTACGAAATTACATTTATCAGACCTAGAGCTGAGCTTATCCATTTGTAATTATTTAACATAAGCCAAACATCTTCAGACCCTAAAGTAAGAGAGGTTCGGCCTACGCCCTGATCATATCTCATATGGTGTCTTACTAACTGACTTGCTCAGAATATTATTGAGCACAAGATAGGCTGTTTCAAGTGCATATCTCCGAAAGGAGATAAGCAGAGTTACAAACCCCATCATGAATGGAACCATGTCCAACAAGGTTCGATTCCTCCTTTTCGAGATACCATTATGCTATGGTGTCCTTGGAGGGGTCTATTGGTAAAGAATCCCATTCTCTCCTCGATATGTTAGAAATTCACTGGAGAGATATTCACCTCTTCGATCAGACTGAAGAGTTTTAATATTTTTTTAGTTTATTTTTTTACTTCATTACAGAACTGTTTGAACATTTTAAATGATTCGGACTTGTGTTTTATCAAGTAGACATACCCATACCTAGATAGGTCATTTGTAAACATAATGAAATAGCTATACCCTCCTCTGGCATATGTGCTCATGGGTCCATATACATCAATATGTATCAGACCCAGCACATCACTGGCTTGTTCATCTTTTCCAATAAAAGGTGACTTGATCATCTTTTTAACCAAATAAGACTCATAGGTAGGTAATGATTCATAATCGTCTTTAAAGAATTCCTTCTTGAGCTAATCTATTCATCATGTTCTTGTTGATATGAACTAGCCTACAATGCTAAAGGTAGGCTTCCGTGACATCATCTATTCTAGGATGTTTATTTGAAATGTACATTACATTAGGTCTAGATACAACATAGATACCATTGTTCAACTGTCCATGCAAAATTGTAATACTATTCAAAATGATATCACAAAAATTTTTTTTTATTGATATTTCATAATTAGAATTGACCAAAAGAACTACAGAAATAATATTTAAAAGAAAACTAGGACGATAATAACACTCATCAAAAATAATATACTGAGACTCGAATACAAACTTGATGATTCCTAAAGCTAGAACTAAAATTGATCTTCCATCTCCAACATTCAGGAATCTCTCACCATCTCTAAATCTCCTAATGACTTGAAGACCCTGCAATGAATTGCAAATGTGAATAGGGCTGTCAGAATCCAATACCCAGATCATTGTATCAAAAAGAGAGAAGTTACAAGGTGTTATCACATAAGTACCTTATCTAGCAACTGATTGCTTGTTCTTCTTTGGCTTGTTTAGATCAAGGAAAGTGATATACTGAGGATAATTCCTCTTCCAGTAATCCTACTTCTTGCAAAAAAAGTACTCTGCCTGACTTTGATCAGCTTTAAACTTAAATTTTTGGGACTGACTCCCAGCACCAGGCACCTTCTTATTCTTCTTCTTTTTTCTTTCTTAAAAGGACGATGACTACCCGAAGAAGATCCTTCCATCAGATTCACCGTCTCTTTATGGAGCTGGTGATCTTTCTCAAAAGTCTGTAGCAACCCGAACAGACAAAAGTAGTTGACTACAGGCTTCGTCATTCTAATATGACTGAGGAACGGTAGGTAGGATTTGAGTAGGAAGTTCAGGATTGCATCCTTTCCTAGCTGTTCGTGCAAGAAAAAGCTGAGTTTGCTCAATTTTTCAATCTACTCGATCATGTATAATGCATGATCGATAACAGATGCACCCTCCCTCATCCGGACGTTGAAAATGGTGCAACTAGTCTTGTGCCGCTCAACATCATCAAGAGTACCAAAGGAATTTCTCAACATTTGAAGCATTTTCTCTGATTGAGCCTCTTCAAATTTTTGACTGAACTCATCGTTCATAAAGGTTCGCATAATGCAACAAATCATGCTGCGGTCATTGAGCCACTTCAAATAAATATCTCAGACCGTGCCTCGGGTGTTAGGAGCAAGCTCCTCAGGTGTCGGATCCATTATCACATAAAGGATCCTCTTGTACTCTAGGACTATCTTTAACTTTTAATACCAATTATCAAAATTCGATTCGATAAGCTTTTCACTGTCCCACAGTGATCGAAGCGATAAGTTTGAGGCCATATCTGCAATACAAGAAAAACACAAAATCTAATTAGTATATGAATTTGTTAATCCTAAAGACTTGAACTTTAGTCTAAAGATCTTTCTACTATTTTATACGAATTGGTAGCCTCTATCTTCAATTCGAACAATTATCTTAATTCTTTAGTGGATACTAGAATTCACACAGATTACATAAAGGTCCGAGGATGGCTCGGTCAACCCATATGCACCTATGGATAGGTTCCCAATCAATTATTTTTTCAAACAACCTCTAGTATTTAATTTAGACCCAGATATTATTTCAGTAGGTGATGGGCCTCTATTGAAAATTTTTGTTAGGTCAAACCATTAATATGAACCTACTCGGTGATTCTACCTAATGAGTGATCAGGTCCGAGGATGGCTTGATCAGCCCAACCATCATCAGATAGTTCAAAAAGTCATCATATGATAAATGATAATTTCATTATTCAGAGTGAACACCAGACGGATGATGCCTGCAATGTCAATCATAAATAATGGACCCATTACCATTCACCTTAATGGGAGGCTATGATCTAGTTATCACCATAACTAGCTCATTTTAGGGATCTAATAATTTAAAAGATTTAATTGATTTAGAGAAGAAAAGAAGAAAAGATCAATCAGTAGACCACAATCCTCCAAATTACTTCACCAAGTCACTAAATTAGGTTAAGTCATGCTGATTGAACTGGCACCTAGATCAGTCACACTGATCAATCTTATGGCATGGGCTAACTCAAAATACTTAGCTCTCTAATCAAAATCTAGTTTACCAAATTGGTCAGATAAGTGAGATCGATGGGAGGGTCTGCTAAACTTGCCTTAGACACCATCGAAATGGTCAGGTAAGCCACTCCCAATTAAAAACCATCGATCAAAATGTCAAACTTATCTTAGACATCAATTGGTTAACTAATTTTGATTTGACCAACCTAATGATTCGGGTTCAACCACTGAGCCACAATCAAGATCCATTTGGTCTAATCAAAGATATGGATTTGACCATCTATAACTATGGTACTAGAAAATTTTTGATTAATCTAATTCAATATTTGGTTAAACTTAATCAATTTCTCTATATGCTCAATCAATTCTTTGATCTAACCTTAAGTCTAACCCAATTAAAGAGAAGGATCTGATTTAAGCTAACTCATGCCTCATATTTTATACAATATTTTTAGATCTAAATCACAATTCTAGATCTATAGACTTTAACACTTAATTCTTAATTAAGTTTTGGATCAACATAGTTAAGATTTTGAAAATAATTTTTCATGTAAACTTTTAACATCAAATCATAAAAGCTTTTAGATCAAATCTAATTTTTTATGATTTTAAATCAAAATAATTTTGATTAATCAAGATTAGATATAACTGGTTTCTTCACAACTTGCATCACATACAACAACACCTAGAGTTTCAAAATCTAAGATTTTGTAAGAAAATAATTTTTTTTTTTCACTTTCTTCTTCAAGGGACCTCATAGTGGCACTCTTATACGCCATGAAGAGCACTCCATTGAATGAGAGGAGAGGGTCATGAAATCTTACTTGCTTCTATAATCGGATGGCCTAGTGATTACCCAATCTGAGTACTTTGCTACTCAGAACATCTAATCTAAACAGATGATAATTAGATCTGAAAATAAACTAATTTAGATATAATCTAAATCATAAATAATCAAATCAAATAAAAAAAATAGATCTAAAATTATATTAATTCATATCAAAATAACTATGCTCTGATACTAGTTGAAGAAAATATGCGGTAGTGCAGTACATACAATTTAAAAAATTTTAAACAGTGAAAATAAAAGATTAAACGATTTAATCCTAATCACATACATAAGATCCTATCTTAAACTACCACATCATGATCTTTGATATAAAAATATGTATTTTATATTTAAAAATAAAAATTGCATCGATCTCATCAATGTTAAAATTCTAGATCTAACTATTAGATCTACCATAGGAATCAAAATAAGTTAGAGATTGTTACCAAACAAATTTGATCTTAATCTCCTCTAGTCCAATAGTTGGAGAAGGTATTCTTTAGATCACTTGCAGCTACACAAAGTCATCTGGCCTCTACAAGAATATCCATGCAAAGACAAGCGCAGATCAGAGACTTGGAGGTGCTAGCCTACAAGCAACTTCGACAGCTGATTTGTTCCTCCTTCTTCAAGTACCTTGAATACTCCAAAGCAAGACAAAATCAAGAGGAGGAATATAGGAGGAGAAGAGGCTCTAAAAATAAAAAACACCAAGAGAAATGATCATGGGACATCCAAGAGAGAGGACCCCTTTTTATAGACTAGGAATTAGGGTTTTCCAAGGAAGGGCACCAAGAGTCAATGCCAAAACCTCCTTTTGGCATCTCAAAAATTTCAAAAAAATTATTATAACATGGAGAAGGATTCTAGAGTATCACATGCTAAAATATTTTCTAAGAAAAATAAAAAAAAAAATTAATATGGCACCAACAATATTTCATATACGAAAAATTCCTTTCCTAGTTTATCGCTTATCTCTAATTCGGATCGCATTCGAATTAGGTAAGAGATAATATTATGACTCATCAGTCATTACTGCCTACCCTTATTGGATCCTATATCATGGTGCCAAAAATTACAGCCATAGGGAAATTAGCGTGGATCCAAGTGTGGCGCAAAAGATAGGGATAGAGTTCTAGTTGACAAGGACTCTTCATTTCCAATTCTGATTCTAATCCAAATCAAATTTGGATTGAATCCACTAATAGAAATGAACCTAATCTAATTATAAATCTAAATATCTCATCAAATTCTTAACCCAATTAGGAATTAGTCGAGTCAAAATTCTGATCGAATCAGGATCAAATTTTTCTTGTAATCGGGCTCGATCATATCAAACCCAATCAGAGTCGAACTGAATCTAATTCAATTAGACTTGTTCTAAAGTTTTTTGCTCAATTAAATTGAATCAATTAGTAATCTAATTACTAATTATTTTTTTAAAAATAGTAGAGTCCCAATACCAATGGGACTCTCTCCCAGAGTCTTAGTCTGAGTAGGACTCTTCACCAGAGTCACAATCCAATTAGACTCTTCAACCATCAGATCTGATCAAATCTTCTAATACATGTGATCCCATAGGTTTGAACCTTAGTCGATAGTATAAGAATAACTTTATATACCAATCGATGTAACCATCTAGCAATGACGACCCGATGACCGGATAGGTCGAAGTATTGCAAAGCAACCTTCTAGAACCTACTGGCATATGGTTGCCGTATAATTCATCCCTTTGACCCAAATACTCAAAGTGACTTAGGATTTAACTATCAATCCTAATTTAGTCGATCATATTATATATCAACCTTTCAAATCTATCTTATGGATTATCCTGGCTAAGATTTTACTGAATTGAAATATACTAATGCATATCTCCTACTAATTCAAAGGGGTCAATTTCATCTTGACTCACATACCGACTTGATAAGTACTTAACTGCACCCAGTAGCCTTCCATCATTGAGTTAGAAACTCAAATAGTTCGATACTAAAGCACAGTGAATTGCTTACAAATCACCATGGTGGTCTCAGATCGGAAGGACACTTATACCCATACCCTTCACAAGCTACTTTTGACAGCAGAGTGCTCAGCACATGGTCACGTTCGATACAAATATGCTCTCATATTTCATCTGCATGCCATAATATTATCCCCACACTCCTTGGTTAAGAGGACAACCAACTCATATGGTACGCAATGATCTATACTCGATAATGCTATCGTCCTATTAATAGCATATCATTTGATCACGAATATTTTTAAAGTCTTAACGATAAATCCTTCTTTGTCGATTAATTATAGTCCTAAGGACTTCATTACAATGCAGGAGTTCCAAGATGGATAATTTGTAATAAAAATATTAAATAATTTTTATTAATAAAAATTCATATATAATTTACAAGATGAGTACAATCATATAACGATTGACTTTGGATCATATTTTTCAATAGTAGATTCACTAAGATCCATACTTGGTTCAAGTGCATTGATTCAATTTCTGACTTCATTACATCTAATCATTTCTTGAAATCGATGTCAGACATCGTCTCATCAAAAGTACTAGGATCATCACCATGACCCTCATCTCCCACAAAGAATGCTTCCTCTGCATCCTCTTTCAGCATACTCTTGTATCTTTCAAGAAGATAGAAGATTCTACTTGATCTACGAGGTGGAGATAGAATATTAGCTACTGGCTCATCATAGATGGGTTCCTAAGGATCTGTAGCTTGTTACTCTTGAAAGACATTCTCGTCAAGCTCAATTAACCTCCCACTACTACCGTCCTAGATAAACTATTTTTCTAAGAACGTGGCATTGTGACTCACAATCACATTGTGGTCATATGAAAAGTAAAAATAGTATCCAATGGATTCCTTGGGATATCCTATAAACTGAGCTACAATAGATCTATCCTCTAACTTGTTAGCTTTCTGTTTCTTAACATAGGCTGGACATCTCCAAGTCTTAAGGTAACTCAAACTCGACTTCTTACCATGCTATATCTCATATGGTATAGTAGGAACAGGCTTAAAAGGAATCCTATTTAAAATATGCATCGCAGTAAGGCATATCCCCAAAGATATATGGGTAAATTAGTGAAGCTCATCATGGATCGGATCATATTCAACAAGATCCCATTTCTCCTTTCGAATACCCCGTTGAGTTGAGGTGTGGGGGGAGGAGTCCATTGAGAGATTATGTCATTTTCTTTAAGATAATCTAAAAATTCAGCACTCAGAAATTTTCCTCCACGATCGGATCGTAAGACTTTTATGGGTTTACCTGTTTGCTTTTCTACCTCATGTCTGAATTCTCTAAACCTTTTAAAGACTTCAGACTTATATTTCATGAGAAACACATACCCATATCGTGATAAATCATTAGTAAAGATAATGAAGTAGCTATAACCATCTCTGACTTGCACATCAAATAGACCACATACATCAGTGTGTACCAGGGTTAGTAACTTAGTGACCCTTTCTCCTTGTCCCACAAAGGGTAACCTAGCTATTTTTCCTCGAAAGCATGATTCACAGGCTGGAATCGACTCAAATTTAACTAAATCAAGGATCCCATCCTTTTTCAATCTACTTATCCTATCCTCTGCAATATGGCCAAGTCTATAGTGCCATAAGTACTTATGATTAAATTTATCTCTGGGTCTCTTTTGGCCTACGGCATTTACTACTTGTTCATTTAGGTTCACATTAACATCAACATACAAGTGATAAAGAATGTCAATCAAAAGATCAGATGTAACCAATTTATTTTGCAAATAAATGAAATAAAAATTTTTATTAAATTAAAAAACATATCCATCCTGTGTTAGTACAGAGATCGAAATCAAATTTTGACTAGCTAAAGAAACAAAATAACAATCTTTTAAATCTAATCTAAAGCCTGACGGTAATCGAAAAGGATAGGCTCCAACGATTTTTGCAGTAATTTTTGCTCCATTACCGATCTGAAGAATCATGTCACCTTGTCTCAACCTCCTATTTTCTATTAAACCTTGCATTGAAGTACATATATAAGCACTAGAACTAGAGTCCAATATCCAACTAGAAATAGAAGAAACTATTATGTTAGATTCTATTATGAGCATGCTTTCATAAGGCATTTCACCCTTTTTCTTTAGGCTCTTCAGGATAGAGTACCTTGAACCCTTCAAGGTTCTCTCAGCAGTGACCAGCATATTGACCAACTCGGATAAGTTGCAATTCAATTTATTCATATGGTAGTTTACGATATACTGTCCAAATGAATTGGTCAGGGATTCGAGGATCAAATCCACCTTTAACTCCTGCATATTCAGTCCGAGCTTCTTAAGCTCCTCTAGATCCTTGATCATAGTCATATAGTGATCGTAGACTGACTGCCCCTCGTGCATCTTCATATTGAACAATCGCTTGGATAATTCAAAAGCATGCGGTCCGGCTCTGCTCACCGTACAACTCTTGCAAGTGAGTGATCATGGCACAGACAGTGAGCATGTGCTCATGCTAACTCTACAACTCATTTAACATCGAAGCTAGCACATAGCACTTCACAATAAGGTCATCATCCATCCACTTATCCAGAGCAGTTCTTTTTTCTACTGTAAGATGGGCTAGTAAAGCTGGAGCATCCTGGTCAAGTACATACCCAATCTTTTCAAATATCGATACTATCTTGAGATTTTTGAGTCAGTCCTTATAATTTGTATCAGTTAGTCAGTTGGTTTTAAGGATACGGGCTAGTGGGTTAGAAGTCGATATTATTTATCTACGAGAGTAGAGATCTAGTTAGATATTTATACTTAAAATTATATTTACTCTAAAAATTTTTAGATGTAAATAGACTCCCACTATTTTTTCAGATTTCGATACTCTCCGGATGAAAAATAAAAATCTGACATGACCAATGCAAGGTTTCTAGTGGATGCTGCGATCCCACCGATGTCGTGCATCACACCTAATAGTTATTGGTGATATATACACCGATGTATAGGCAACTCTTTGCCTAAATGCTTCTCTAAGTATATTGCAGCGACTTGGTTGCTAAATCATGAGAGCTCAGATAACACATATTGCCTCACTCCTTAGTTAAGCCTGATCCACCGTTCACAAGAAGATGTGAAGCCGTCATTGAGTCCCTCAAATAATACATATTGGGCCTAATCTCATCTTCATCTTAGAGCAATTCTTTGTTAGTAGAGTGGTTGCATATTTTTGATATAGCTAAATCACTGTAACCAGCCGAGAATAGTCAACACCAGTAGCACGTCCGTACTTCTACAATGGTGGAAGACCATAAGACTTAATATTAATTAGGAAGGTTTAGGTTATGTCTCATCTAATTAGTCATCACATGACCGATCTAATTGGTATGAGCTAAATCAACACCTTAACTACTAATGAACCCAAACATCCAATTGGCCAGATAAGTGAGACCGACGGAAAGATACGCCATTAACTTGCCATAGGCAAAATTGTCTAGGTGACTAGCCTCCCAATTAAAATTCACCAATCAAGACTTGCCTTAGACACCAGATGGCTTATTGGTTTCAATTAATCAGCTTAGGTGAATCGGATTCAAGTCATAAAGCCGTATAAGGTCCTTCGGTTGACTCAATTCTACATATGAAATTTAATCAACTCAATCTACAATACTTGTAGAATCATAAGCTCAATTAATCTAATTCAAATCAGTATTTGACTTGATTTGATCAATAGCTACATCAATTTCAACCCAATATGATCTAATTGTAACTTAAGATGTAATTCATTAACTTAATGTAAAACTATCCATGTCCAACAATTCATGTACACATTAATTTCATAACATTAAAATAAATTTCATATCTAAATTAATTACATAAAAAGTAAGTTTTTGATTCTTGAAATACTTTCAAAACATGCATGCAATCATATATCATAAACATAAAAAATTTTAAATTTTTTAAAAATTAATTTTAAATCTAAACATGCTATCATATATCGCATATACAAAAAATTCAGATCATAGAAATTTAATTTCTAACCTATGCATGCTTTCATATATCGCATATATGAATAAAAATCAGATCTAAAATACTTTTCAGATCTGAACATAAACTTATACATCTCATGTATAATCTAAAATCAAAATTTTGAAAATAATTTTAAAACTTTTATGCTACTTTTATACATATGAATATGTAGCTCTGATACCACTGTTGGATTTTCTATGAGTGCTAGTGCATGTGGATTTCAAAATTTTTCTAAATCCAAAATATAGTAAAAAAATCAGATTAAAATATTTATAATCTAAGCATACATTTATCATGTTAAAGTACCTATGGATCTAGTTCATATGTTGAAATTAAAATAAATTGATTTTAAAAAAAATAAACAAAAGTCTGAAATCAATTCACATACCTGAATCGCTTTCCTTTTGCTTCAAATCTATAACTAGGGTTGAATCTGATTCAATCTCTGAATTTGGATCTAGATAGGTTCTGAATCAGCAGCACAATCATCCTACCTCTACAGATATCCACAGGGCCAATCTGAATTATTTTTTATTGGATCCTACTTGCCTGAACCAAAGTCTAAATAGGCTTAAACCAAACCTAGAGAGACTTTTAATTTTGAATCATTTTGATCTTTCTTTCTTGATTCTTAAAGAAAATAAGAATCCTTTCTTGATCCTTCAACTAATCAAGAAGAACAACAATCAAGAAGTGGTTGTAACTAACTCTCAACAACCTTGAGAGCAAAGAAAATAAGAACCAAACAAGTAGCGCCAACTAATTGACACCACTCCCTATGTGCCGCCCATCCTCTTTTTGGCTCCAAGGGAAGATGCCAAGAGAGAGAAGAGGCATGGGCTAGAGAGAGAAAGAGAAGGGGAGGCATGGGCCTAGTGAAAGGTGGCAACAAGGTGGGAGGAGGAGAGGTTGATTCACAACTAAAAAGCTAAGATTCTTTATATAGACAACTTAAGGATATCCTAATCAAATTAGGACCCTCATTCTCATCACATTAGAATTCCTAGTCATAATATAGTTGGACCAAAATAAATGGGTCGCCACCCATTACACACCCAAAGCCACAACCTACTTAAGGCGTTCCATCATATGAGATCCTATTGAATGCACAAATCAGCCCACATGGTTTCATAAATTTTTTTCAAGGGTTCTTAATCAAGAAACTCTTTCTTGATTTAATCCAAGTCATAAGTTAATTATCCAATAATTAGATCTTATTGAATCAAATTCAATTAGGTTCAAATTAAATATAAAAATTGATAAAAACTCATCATATAAGTAAACCAACCACAAAAAAAATTGCGTTCACCCAGGTGCTAGCAAAGTTAATATGAATCCAATAGGATTTTTCTAAATTCATATAAATTGATACTTCATAAGTCTAATTATAATCAATTCAAATCTTTTCCCTTTATATGTGACCCCATAGGTTCAATTATGTCTGGTAGTGAGAAGTACTATGATCTCTATCATAGATATTACTGAAATCTCTTTCAGTAGGTCGAAATAATTTCACTCTAACTCGATAAAGACCATTGATCCAAAATGATCCTATTGAGCTCTCACAATCTTTCAGTGACATCTAGCAATATGTAGTAACAATCCAGCAGAACTGAAATAGAACCTCTAGGTGTAGTTAATGTATGCTACAGTTTCTCTATCGTAAGTCCCAACCAGTTAGGTCATGGATAAATCATCAAACATCATCATCAATTATATAATAAAACTGATCTGCTTAAGTCTAATAGTGATTTCAAATAAAATTTTTTTTTATCAATCACACTGTTATAGCCATAGACTTATAGACTCAGCATCTCAAATCTCATAGGACTACTCCTTTCTATCAAGGTTGATAGATCCCATCTAGATGCACACATCGCTCTCACAACTCAACCAACTGAAGCCAACATCCACTAAAAAATTCATAATTGAGTTAATATTTATTAGCAATTTTACTGTGAGCAACTGTGACACCGTAGGTTAAAGGACTAGTCACATAACTACAGTATCGTGATGATCACTGACGATCAAATAAAACTCCATGTGATCTCTCGTATGGTCACGCTCAGTACTAGTTGTTCTCTAACAACCATCCATACTTTTCGTTCGGTGTCTCTACATCATAGATTAGAGACTCATCTATCTCAAAAGAAGCGAACCGTGCATCAGTTTATCTGGACAAATCACCATCTCCATGACTATCCTATAATCGGAAGTAATTTAAGAATCGATCATATATGTCTTTAATTCTCAATATTTAAGAATATGTATCGTAACATCAATTTCAAAGATGATTCAAAGACACATAACACTTGAATAAAAAAAAAAATATTTTTTATTGATTAAATTAATCATTTAAGTATAAATTTGTATCATAAAATAAAAAATATATCAGTCAATAATTGGCTTCTAGGATATACGTCTAACACATCACTCATACGATTAGCTTATAAGGTACTAATCTTTCAATCTTTCACTTACATTAAAGCTAATCGTCTTTATATCTCAATCCCATACGATCAAGATAGCGATCAAACAGCTGCTATGGTATGGCCTCAGTGAATAGTTCTGCTATATTGTTCTTAATAACAACTCATTCTAATACTACATCTTGTCTCTCAATAATTTCTCGAACTAGGTGGAAGTGCCTGAGGATGTGCTTGGATTTTTTATGAAATCTTGGTTCCTTGGCTTAAATAATGGCCCCAGTGTTATCATAATAGAGAGGCACTGGTCATTCTATCTCAAAAACCACATTTGATTCTATGATAAATTTTTTCATCAAGACAGCTTCTTTGGTGGCTTCACGAGCAGCGATGTATTCTACTTTTATGGTTGAGTCAGCTATAGTTTGCTGTTTGAAATTTTTTCAACTCACTGCTCCATCATTCAAGGTAAACACATATCTTGATATTGACTTACTATTATTTGGATCAGATTGAAAATTAGAATCTATAAATCCTTCTAGTTTCAACTTTGATCTGCCAAATATAAGAAAAATATCTTTAGTTCTTCTCAGGTACTTAAGAATATTTTTCATAAATTTTCAATGACCCTCCTCTAGATCAATCTGAAACCTGCTAGCTATGCTCAAAGCATAAGCTACATCATGTCTGGTAGATAGCATTGTGTACATGATTGATCTCACAGTCCAAGCACAAGAGATTTTACTCATTCTCTTCCTTTCCTTAGGTGTACTAGGATATATTTTCTTGGAGAGACATATGCCATAACTTGTAGGCAAGTAACCTCTTTTACTTGCCTCCATATTGAACCTCTTCAACATAAGATCTATGTACCATAATTGAGACAAGCCAAGCATCCTCTTAGACCTATCTTTATAGATCTTTATACCCAGTATATAGGATGCCTTATCCAAGTCTTTCATAAAAAACTTATTTAATAGTCAAGTCTTGACCGATTATAAAATTAGAATATTATTTTTAATGAATAGTAAGCAATCGACATACAGAACTAAGAAGATAATAGCACTCCCAGTTATGTTTTTATACATATATGGTTCATCCTTATTTTTGATACCAAACTCTTTGACTGTTACATCAAAATAGATGTTCCAACTCCTCGAACTTAGCTTTAATCAATAGATAGATTTTCTTAGCTTGTATACTTGATTTGCTCTTCCATTAGAGATAAATCTCTCTAGCTGAGTCATATAGACCTCTTTCTCAAGATTATTATTGAGAAAAATGGTCTTGACATCCATCTGTCAGATCTCATAGTCATAATATATAGCTATAGCAAACAAAATCTGAATGAACTTGAGCATAGCCATTGGTGAAAAGATTTCATCATAGTCAATTCTTTTTTTTTTATCTGAAATTCTTCACTACCAACCTAACTTTGTAGGTTTCAAATTGGCCATCTGCTCCGATCCTCTTCTTGAAGACCCACTTACACACTATTGGGGTCACACCCTCAGGTGTATCAACTAAAGTCCCACTTGGTTGATATATATAAAGTCCATTTCATATTTTATGGCTTTTAGCTATCAGCCAGAGTCTCTACTCATGACAGCTTCCAAATAGGTCATCAAATCATCATCCTCAATGATGTTGATCTCATTGTCATTTCTAATAATAAAACTATAACTTAGAAGTGCCTGTCGTACTCTATTTGACCTTCGAAAAGGAGGAGTGTATTATGGATGTCCTTATCCTTGGATACTTCTGGTTGAAGATCTCCTTATAGTCCATCCATAGATATTTCTAGAATGATTTGTAGGTCTTGAACTTTTCTGAGTTCAACATTCCTCTCACTATCTCTTTCCTAAATGAATTTTATTTCTAAAAAAATGACAATCTACTAACAAACATCTTTTATTCAGTAGGATGGTAGAAGTAGTATCCTCTACAAACCTATATTTGTTTGATCTAGCACTTAGTTTATGTCCAAAAAAATTTCTGACATAAGCGAGACAGCCTCAAATCTTAAGATGTTTAAGATAGGCTTCTATCCTTTTCATATTTTATATGGAGTGCTAGCAACAAACTTTGAAGATATCTTATTCAATATGTATACGACAGTTTCTAGGACATATCTCCAGAAAGATATTGAAAGATCAGTGAAGCACATCATGGATCATACCATATACATTAGAGTACGATTTCTTCTTTCTGTTACATCATTTAACTATGGTGTATAAGGAGGGATCCATTCAGAAAGAATATCTTTATCCTTAAGATGATCAAGAAATTCACTAGGCAAGTATTGTCTTCCTTGATCAGATCAAAGAACCTTGATATTTTTTTTAATTTGCTTCTCGACCATACTTTGATACTCCTTGAACTTATCAAAGACTTCAAATTTGCATTTCATCAAGTATACATATCCAAACCTTAATAGATCATCCGTAAAGGTGATGAAGTACGAGTATTCTTCTCTGACTTAGATTGTCATCGGCCCACACACATATGAATGTACTAGAGCTAACAGCTTCCTTGCCCTCTCTCCATGTCCTGTGACTGAAGTCTTGCTTATCTTTTTCATGAGACAAGATTCATAAGTTTCATATGATTCATAATCATAGGGGTCAAAGAACTCTTCTTTGTATCACTTATTTATCTTTGACTCGCTAATATAACTAAGGTGGCAAAACTAAAGATATGTAATATTCACATCTTTTCTCTTTCTTTTCATATTTTCATCAATATAAAATATATTTTCATTGAGTGCAAGAGCCAGAAGACTACTATCAATATAGCCATTGCCATAAAATACATTAGAATAAAAGATGGAGCTACTATTGCCCATTATTTTTATTTCAAAATCTTGTTTCAGTAACAAAGGTACATAAATAATATTTCTAATGACCTTTGGCATATAATAACATTCTTTTGATTCCAAAATCTTATCCGATGATAATTTTAACAGGTAGGTTTTCACATCCTCGACGTGAATGGACTCTCCACTTGTGCTGAAAATCTTGAAATCACCTTTCTTCAGCCTCGGATTCTCTACAGTCTCTATAAAGATTTACAGATGTGTAAACCACAGGTGGTATCCAATACCCAAAAATCACTGGATAAAGCACCCAATGAAAAAGTAGTATGTATATCATATACACACCTTTTTGTGCAATACTTGCACCCTGCTTCAAGCTTGCAAGAAAACTCTTACAATTTTTCTTCCAATGTCCCACCTTACCATAATAATAATAGATGATATCCGCGAGGACATTCTTTGCCTTCTTCTTCTTGAAGATGCTGACTTTAAGGTTCAACTTCTAGCTCTTCTTTGAGCCCTTCCTGCCCTTTTCTTATCCACTCTCCCTTAATATGGCTATGTACTGCTTTCATCATATTTAGTAGCTCTGGTAGAGTTGTATCCAGTTTGTTCGAATGGTAGTTAACGACAAACTAGGAGTCTGGAAGAGACTGAAGGATTAGATTCTGACTGAGTTTCGCATCCATAGTAAAAGGCAATCGATCTAATTTAGTGACCAAGTCAATTATCTTTAGTACATGAGCTTGTACAGATGTTCCCTCAGTCATCCTAGCACCAAACAACTACTTAGACAATTCGTATCTAGCAGTTCAACTCTATTCTCTATATAACTCTTTGGGGTTAAGGAGTATGGAGTGAGGATCTATTTTTGCATGTTATCTCTACAACTCATTGCCCATCAAGGCCAACATTATACATTTGACAGTTGTGTTGTCAATCTGCCACATCTTGTATGTGGCCTTCTCCTCTTCAGTAGCATCTTCATTAATCGAACCAGGGTCAAGAGTATCCAAAATATAGGAGACCTCCTGTGCGAATATAATTCATAAATTTTTCAATCAGTCCACATAGTTCAGATCGATCAACTTGTTTGCATCAAGGATGCCATGATATGAGAGTGAAGATGCCATGATCTAGAAATTTAATCTACATGAATTAAGAATAATTGAATAAGTAGACCACTCATGATGACATGCATAACTAGATAATATCTTCTCACTATAAGAAATATTTGACTATTAGCGATGGCTAATTACTATCGCTAATAGTCATTTTGCTATCGCTACACCGTCGCTATTTGATTGTTAAAAAAATCTTATTCGATTACCCTTATCAGCGATGGATTCTCTAGCCATTGCTAATAATTAGAATTAATGATAGTATTAGTGATGGCTAAATTATGTCGCTATTTATTTTTTTATTTTTTAAAAATTTTAAAATAATCAGTGATGGCTTTGTTGTCACTAAATGCTGTAGCTAATAATATTAGCAATGGCTTTCAACCGTCACTAATGCCATCGATAATATTTAATTTTATTTTTTTTAATCTATTTTTTGTTATTAACGATGGTTAAAGTCATCTCTAATACCGTCAGTAATAGTTAATTTTATTTTTTTTTTAATTTATAAAAATATTTTTTAAAATTTATTTTAATTAATCACAATCAATTATAGTTTCTAACACCTATTATAATTAAAATCCAAAGATAATATGACAATCACAAATAAAAAACTAATTATATTATATTAAAAATATAAATTATATAATTTTATAAGTAGTATCAAAAAAAATATAATACATCAAAATTAAAAAAAATTAGTCAGATCCTCCTCGTTATCCTCCTCGTTATCCTCCTCGCCCTCCTGCTCCTCTCCAATAGCTGGTGAATGAGAGCCAGATATCCCAATATCCTAAAATAAAAAAAATAAAATATTATTAATAAATTTTGATATGGAAGCGTATCTTTTGATACACTCTTTCGATTTTTGAGTAGATTATTTTAACATATTCCATTCGATGATACGAAACTATAAACACCCCTGGTCTATTAATTGGATAGTTAGATTGAATTTTTAGCCCCTAGATCTCTTGTCTCGATTCGAGCCTAAATATATGAAGCTTCTAAATATGAAAACTTAAAATAAGTAAAGGAGTTTACTAATAAAATTACTTGATATGATGGTTGGGACAACGAGCCCAACTGGTCACACAGCTGCAGATCCCGAAGAATCTCCATGATCGTATCGCAGACAACATCCCGAAAGCTATGAGGTCGCTGGCTCAGAAGCCTTTGCACGACCTCCTCCACGTGCACATCACTTCAAGTCTGAGACATCGAGGCCTGTGAGGATGTCGAAGAGTATCGAAGCTATGGTCGAATCTTATGATCCGGCTCCTACTCACTCCTCCGATGACCCTGAGCCATCCCTCAAGATCAAGGAGGGGCTGAGTGGATGAGTCATCACCATGCCACACAATGACGTACTCTCCATAATCCACCTACACAGTTCAGAAATATATTAGTTCTAATATACATATCAAATCCTGTAACAACTTAATAAATATAATTTGAAATTCTTACCGCGATCTGTCGCGGCCTAAAATCTAAATAATCACCAATCTTTCTAGATTGGTGTGTGGCCTCCCATAACTATAACTAGCCTGATGGATGATCCAGCTGTCGTATCTACAATAAGTAAATAATAAAATTAAATTAATTAAAATATATATATAAGAGTTTTTATAGTTCTAGTGAAAAGTTTTGGTATAGATTTTTTACCAGTCTGTTGGTCACAATATGTGTGTTGATCGAGCCATCCGTGTGCCTGATCGGATCCTACTAGGCGATCCGATTCTATCGGGCCCTTTATCACCTATTGGAGTACTCCTTGCTGCTTCACTGATCGCAGAGGACCTTCGATATATCTATCCGCATCCAGTGATCCCTGTAGGACCTCTAGTCCGATGGTGATTGAGAATCAAAATGCTCGATGGTGGACTACCTGAGGTTGTAGAGGCCATCTCAGAGCCTCCGCGTGGCCACCTCATCGAAGGTCCGATGCCCAACCCCCTCATCCTGAAAAGTCTTGAATCAATAGTACTCTTGCAAGATAGAATTGAAATATGTATTAATAAGTAGAATATAAATATAACATGAATTAAAAATCAAATATTTCTGACTTATCCAAAATATCTCCCAGACTACATCATGAGCTTTAGACGGCCAGCTGGAGAACTCGTTCATCGGCCCCAGCATTAAGCATCGGATGATGCCAGTAACCACACGAGATACTCCAAGCTCTCTAAATATACTACAAAATTGATTTTGAAAAATAAATATTAAATCTAAAATAGCTAAATTCTAAATATATTAATTGAAGTTGTAGTACATACAAGTGGCTCTGAACGTGCATGAGCTATCTATCCTCTGGCTGAATTGGAGGTGCTGTGAGCTGGGCAGATCCTCGACCACAGCTCTGTGTCTGAGAGCCGATCGCTGTTGTGTGTGACTGTGGGGTCACTGGTGACCCTCTCTCGTCCGAACCTAAGCACAAAATATCTAATATAAAGAATATTATATTAGTTAGCAAAGGACAAAATAATATAAATCAGAATATCTAAAGTGTTAGAGTTTATTGCCTAGTGTAAGAGGTGTAGAACCATGCGAGCTGGCTGCATGAGAGCTCTCTCCTCGGCTGTGACAGGTCCAACCTCGGGAAGACATGATCTATAATCTCTGAAAATAAAAATAACTATGTATCATATTAGATTAACTATGTATCAGAATAAAATAACTATGCATCATATTGGATTAACTGTATATTAGAATAAAATAACTATGTATCATATTTATTTAACTATATATCATGACACCTTAACTTTGTACCATATTCATAAAAATAACATGGTATTTTGTATGCTTGGAGCAGGAAGTAATGTTATAATGGTTTGTTTAGGAACTGTGGTTGACAATGTATTTGTCACCCAATGGAGTTTGACTTCTATCTTTGTAGCTGCCATGGAAAATAAGGCATTACAAGTTTCTCTGTACCTTTAACCATGAGGAGGCTACAAGCAGTTGTCTGCATATAACAGATCATCCAAGCTTGCCCTATAACTACAACAACAAGAACAAAAATGCATCACCTCCATTGATCTCTTTCCAAACTCTTTAAGCGCATCTCGCACAGGCAGTCATCATAGCCTCCCTGAGCCCCCGGTCGCTTTTTTGAGCCCCCCACCTCTACTCGAGCCCAGTCTAGAAATTAGGACTAAAATTTTTTTAAAAAAATAAAATAAAAACTTAAAAAAGTACTTAAATCAGAGAACAACAAAGTAAACAAGGGAAAGAGGAAAAGAAGAAGGCTCAGATCTGCCATTGAAAATAAGGCATTGCAAGTTCCTCTGCACCTTTAACCATGAGTTGACTATGAGCAGTTGTCTGCGATGTAATAAACTATCTTAGTTTGCCTTGTAACTACAACAACAAGAATAGAAATGCATCATCACCATCGATCTCTCTCTAGACTCTTTAGGTGCATCTCATACAGGCAGTCATCATAGCCTCCCCAAGCCCTCGGCCATCTCCCCGAGCCCCCCACCCCACATGGCTGAAGATGTGTGGCATGCGAGGGTTGGATGCCTTGGACGCCAGCTGGGACCCAAGGCCCGAGCATGTAAGGTACGCTCCGACTTCATATTCACAATGCTGACCGACACCTTTCCTCGATCTGAGCGTGCAGGATCTATGAGGGCTGGATGTCTTGGACGCCAGCTAGGACCCAAGGCCCGAGCATGTAGGACACACCTCGGCCCCGTATTTGCAATGCTGCTAGGCACCTTCCCTTGATCCGAGTGCTCTACATGCCGAGACCCAAGTCTCGTGCTTCTAATTAATTAATTAATTAAATTAATTAAATATCTAACTAATTAATTAAATTAATATAATTAATTAATTTATTAATACCTAATTATACTTAATTAACATAATTTAAATAAAAAATTAATTTTTAGTGACGGCATTAGCCATTGTTAATGCCGTCGCTAATACTCACAATAGAAGATGGGCTACCATGCAGGGACTAAGGCACGGGCTGGCGCTCAGGGACTGAGGGGCGAGGGGACGTCAGCTCAGGGATGCGGCCACAGAGACAGAGCCATGAGGTCAGGCCATAGGATCGGGGCTGCAGGCTTGGGGCGATGGGGCAGGTGCCACGGGGTCGGGCCAGTGGGGCCAAGGTGGCGGCCCGGGGATGTGACCACGAAAAGGAAGGTGCGGGGATGGGGCCGCGAGAAGGTGGTGCAGGTTGGGGCCGTGGGGTCAGGCCAGTGGGGAGGGGCCGTGGGTTGGGGCCGGTGGGGCAAGGGCTGCGAGGTCGAACCGACGACATCAAAGCTGGTGGGGACAGGGCGACCACAGGCGAGGAGGGACATAGGCTCGAGGCCGTGGGGTCGGGCTGGCGATGTTGGGGCCGATGGGGTCGGGGCGGCCGTGGGCATGGAGGGATGCGGGCTCGTAGGCGTGGAGGGATGCAGGAGGGATGAGGCGGGGAGGGACGGGGCGGGGAGGGAGCAAAAAGGGGTTGGGTGGGTTTGGGTGCCGATGAGAGGAGAATCGCGGGAAGGAGAGAAAATGAGGCATGCACAAGTGAAAATTTTTGCCCTTGACAGGCGGTAAATAGGTAGAGTATTAGCGACAACAAAGTGACCAACACTCATACGGTCAGTAAAAATATTAGCGATGGCATTCCATCACTAAAGCTGCCATTAATATTTTTATCAAGAAAAAAAATATTTTTTTCATAATTTTTAAATAAATTTTTTTCACAATTATTAGCGATAGTAAACACAGTCATCGCTAATGATCGTCAATAATTAATTAATTTAATAATAATTATAACCAAAAAAATTTTTAAAATTTTAAATTTATTAGAGACTGCGAAGCTAATAGTCAGTCTACCATCGCTAATACCGACTATTAGCGATAGCAAAACACCATCATTAAAGCCATCGCTAATAACTATTTTTGTTGTAAGTTTTATACTTGCTAATTTTTTTCTATTTTTCTCTGAATATGATATAATTTTAAAATTTAAAATTTATCTTCATCATTCATTATCTAAATAATTATTATTAGAGTATCGTCATAAAAGATCACCTCAATTCGATAGTCCTAGGTATGTCGATCATTAAAATTTGATTTTGACGATCACAAATGATCGCATGATGATCTGATAGATGGAGATAATCTATGGGTTCAAAAATTTATAACAATAATTTTGATGATATTTATAGCATCCTATCAAAATTTTACTTCAATCGGACATCATGATCATGGTCAATTTAGCATGAAATAATTTAGATCATTAAATAAAAAATGAATGATCAAAAGGCCAAACAACATCCAATTATAAGATGATTTTTTAGATAAATGATCTTTGCTACTACTTTAATTATTTGTACAGTGGTGATCATAAAATTCAAACCACGTGTATATCAATGATCCAAAACTATATCTCTTAATACTTATTTTTAAAGTTCTTAAGTAATTATACATGTATTTTTATAAGATCTGCTTAACGTGGATGGTTCATATATGTGCAGTTTGGATTTTATAATCATCATCGTATAAATAATTAAAATCATAGCAAAGATTATTTATCTAAAAAATTTTCTTAATCGAATACCATTTGATCTTTTGATCACTTTTTTTTTTTAACGATCGAAATTATTTTATGCTAAATTGACCATGATAATGATGTTAGATTGAAGTAATATTTTGATAGAATGCTATAAATATCTTCAAGATTATCATTATAAGTTTTTGGACTCATCGATGGTCTCTATCTATCGTATCATCATACGTTATTCATGATCATCGAAAATAAATTTTATTGATTGACATAGCTAGGATTATCAGATTAAGATAGTCTTTTATGATGACACTCTAATGATAATTATTTAGATAATGAATGATGACGATGAATTTTAAATTTTAAAATTATACTATATTCAGAGAATAATAGAAAAAAAAAATTACGATGGTGAATTCTATCTCTAATAGTGCCATCGCTAATAATCATTAGCGACAGTACATGTTGTCTCTAATACTTTTCCTGCTATTGCTAATAACTTTAATAAATATAAAAAAATTATTTTTTATGATGGCGAGTTCTGTTGTTAATGATTATTATAGATGGCAATTACTGTCACTAAAACTCTTTCTACCGTCGCTAATAAGTTTAGTAAATAAAAAAATTTTCTCAAATGATGTTTGCGATGGCTAAATCCATCATTAATAGTGCCGTCGCTAATGATTATTAGCGACGACAAAAGCATCTCTAATACTTTTTTGATCGTTGCTAATAAGTTTAATAAATAATTTTTTTTTTACGATGGATTATTTTTTGATCGTGATTGTTGGTCGGTAAAAACTCGTATTAGCGACGGTATTTCAGCCATCACTAATAGCCATTGGTAAAAAAATTACTAGCGATGAAAAACTTACCGTCGGTAATACGTCTCTAATATTACCTATTAGCGATGACAAAAATACCGTCGCTAATGGTCATTGCTAATACCTTATTTTTTTGTAGTGTCTGTCTAGTTATATCTTTCACTATTTTGTCGGATACCATAGCCATCATCTATGGTAAGCGAAAAATCCTAATCTGGTTTCTTAGTGGGGTTGAAATTCTAATTTCTCAAAGAAGCCTTGTAGATAGTACAACAAACCTCAATGAGTTTAAAGATAGAAATTTTTTTTCCAATTGCATCCTATACAACTCTCAACAAAATCTTTTTGCCTCTAAAATACTTATAACTTTGTAAATAGTACAACAAGCTATAATATTTTAGTTAAGTCCAACCCTTCATTCTTATATGGTCATACATGAACAATACTGTCTTTGTGGATAGCACAACAAAGCAACACTGCCAAGCATCCCATATGCATCAAAATGCACCAAGTCAATCCTACATCAACTTTTATAGTAAGTCTTATGGATAGCACAGCAAACCTCCTACAGTTTTTGACATGATATTGACTTAGCATGAAGAAAGGCTTGGGTGGTAATTTTAACACTAAGCACCCCAAATTCAAAACTAAATAATCCAATTGGTCAGATAAGTGTAAGATTGGTGGGAGGCTCCCTGCACTTTCGTAACGGTCCTAATTAAGTAACCACCACTCTAGAATCATTTTTCTTAGACACCAATTGATCAATCAACTCCAAACTTGGTTAACTTTTGGTTTCCACCATTATGATTTAATATAATTCTTTTGGAGAGATTTATGGTCTCAAGCACATCCTATCTTAATTTTTCATAATGGTGCATGATCATACTATGCCAGGTGTTTGAAGTAATATTTGTAAACAGATCTCTAAGATTGACTAGGGTTTGGATGTTCAATCGAACTCATTTCTTGGCTCATATTAAACCAAACCAAAAACCTGTAGTAACTTAAATCAAGACAATATGCTAACCTTTGATTGTATTCATCAGGAAATGCTCTAATACCACAGTAGGATTCTGGGGCTGCAGCAAAAAGTAATGGTGTTTTAAAATTTCATTAAAAACACCAGCGCACCGAAATCCTAGAACTAGGATTGACCTTGACAATACAAACCAAGTACATAACGTAAATAGCAGAGTTTAAAATGTACCTTTACTTTGTAGCTTTTGATGCTTGATTTCTATAAGCACACAAGCATCTTTCCTCCAACAGTAATCCACATAGGAACTACACCAAGGACAATATTCCTTCTTGAACCTTGTTCCAAGAGTTCTAGTCCTAAGAACTTGCTTTGCCTCAAGCCAGTCAAGTTTCTTCAAGAACTTGACTTCATCCTCTAAAAGCATTCTTCTAAACTTCTAAACCTTCTCTTAAGAAACCCTTATCACTCTTGTCTTAGGCTAGATTAGGCTTGTCTTAATAGAAAAGCCTTTGTCCTAAACTAGGGTGTAGGAGAGAGAGGTTTGTCCTAGACTATTTGAACTTGTCTTGGACTGAAGTTGGAATTGCTTGGAATGATGCTTTGGGATTTAAATAGGATAAGAATAGGTGCCTAGGGATAGCCACATCCCTTCCTCACATCCACTCAGAAAAAAAAAATATGAGAGATAGAGCCTTCAGATAGAAGGACTCTCTCCCAAATGCCACATTCCATTCAAGCACCCCTTCGCACGTGTGCTGCCTTCAATAGGCGCAAAAGCATTCATTCCCACTTCAGATTAATCTCAAATTTGCTATGTGGGATCTCATCTGAATTTGAATTCAGATGGGAGGCTTATCTGGAAGAGGCACATCCTTCTGCCCATAGCAGAAGAACTCTTCATGCCAATAGATGTGCCACCCTTCCCTTCACATGCATGGGACTTCTTTCCAAGATAAGTTCAATGCCCCATCTAAATTAAAAAAAGGGTTAATTCAGATTAATGCCAAAGAGTTGAGGGTGATGTGGGTTACCACATGGGTCTCAATCCATGTGAGAAGGACTCCATCCCTTCTCCATGCCAAAGTGGGCTCCCATCTTATCCATGCACCACCTAGAGTTCCAACCTATTTGGACTCTAGCTTATGGCCCCTATAAGGCTATGTGGCACTATCCAATGGCTGCCACACTTTGACCCAAACCCAAATTAAGTCTTGGCTTCATTTGATTTGATCAAATAGTAAAATTCGAACTAAAATTGAATCCAATTCAAAGAGCTAGGATTTTCACATATGCTAGCATGCTTGCTGATAATCCGATTAGATCCAAAATTTTAATTAACCATAACAAATGGATCTTTGATCAATTTTTTTATGTATGTGATCTATTGGATTTCACATCTAGCTAGCAGTAGGTCTAGACGTAAGTTGACCTTAATTTGATTAGAACCTTTCTAATTGATTAAAATCTAAACTGTACCAACGCAAGTTCAATAATTAGAACTCTTCCTAATTGGCAATTGAATTCAATTGAACCTACAAGTTAAGATTGACATCTAGCAATATATCATGACTATCCAGAAGATATAAAATTTGATAAAAATATCAAATATGTCCTTCAGCAGCAAGTTACCATATAATCCAATCTTTCGATATTTTTACATTCCAAATATGTTCAAGAGTGTGAAATCATATTAGATTTAAATACATATTCACATTAATTCTTTATCAATTAGTGATGACTTAAATAATGAAGCACTAATTTTTATCCTACTTTGGCCAAAGACTTTCTGAGTCATTTAGAGATGAAAATACATAGAATGATATCTCCTCTTACTAGGAATGATCGATTCTTTATCGACCTACTTACAATCTCCATATCTATTCCACCATATTCAGAACATCCCATATATATCTTTAAGTCATATTTGGGTATGAATCAAAATATGAATTCATATGCACAAGATTCTATTGTGATCTTAGGCCTAAGAGTCACTTGCATAATTCTCACTTAAAGAATCATCTTTTGATATGCAAATAAGACTCCATAAGATATTTTCTATCAATAGGTTAATTCAGTGAACTCATTTTCTAATGAGCACCCATATCTTTGTATTAGTATCCTACACAAGTAGTTTATAAGATCAGCCATTTTCTCCAAAATATTAATTTTTGACTCAATATTCTTATGATTAGAAATATTTAAAATTAAGATTTTAAGTATGACTGGCATAAACTCTTCATGATCCTAAAACCATTACCTTAATATATGGAATTTATTATAATCTTAATGTAATAAGATACAGCTCTAATGATGATGTAATAAGATACAGCTGTAATGATAAATCAAAAAATCTTATTTTATTAATAAATGAATAATGTCATTATATGAGTTAGAAGTTTATATAGAAAAATTCCATCACATCACTCATGCAATTGACTTATAGGGTACTAATCTTTCAATATTGACTTACCCTCTTAGGATGCTAGGATTTCTATCTTAGAGCTTAGTATTCCTAGCAATTTTTTTTGGTAGATGTAGCTCTCATATATTTTGGATATATGGATGTAATCACTTCTTGTAATCACTTTTTGAAAATCAATGAAAATGTGATTTCTTTTCAAAAATTGAGTGTACATAATGATTATTAGTTATTTAATATTTATACTTATTTGCTTGATTCATTATATACTCTATTTATAAATATAAGGGGGAGAAAAATGTAAAGCTCATTCTCTTAAAATCAACTAATTATGCATAATTTGGAAGAAAAGAGGGAGTATCAAAAAAAAGTAAATTTTTTGATATTAACTATTAAAAATAGAGAGAAAATTAAGAAAATTAAGTTTTATAGTATTTGTTAAACAAGAGGAGAAAACATTATTAGAACATTAAAAGAGAAATTTTTTTCAGAACTAAATAAGAGAAATCATTTTGGAACTTAACAAAAATAAAAATTATTGATGATCATTTGTTTATTCATTTGATTTTTTTAAGAGAAAGGTCATTGATAAATAATTGCACTTTGCTTATTTTATTGATTTATTTGAGTATTCTTGTAGTTTTGATCATTTGATTCGTTTTGAGCAACTATCCATATTTTACGTGTTTTGATCATATCATCAAATTTTAACATTTAATTGATATCAAGAAATCATTTTTAATCTCAAAAAAAAAATTATACTTTATTCTAATTGATTGATATTAAAAAATAAATTTAAAAAAATGCTATTCTTGAATCTTTTGAAATTGATATTAAGCAAAATATTTCAAAAAGACTGTCATTTATATTTAAAGCTAAATATTTAAAGAAGATTTTAGTTTTAATCAATTGATATCAAACAGTTTACTATTTATTTTATAATTTATTAAGTTATCTTTTGATAAAAAGAGAAAAATATCTTTATTTCAAATCTGATTTTACATAGCTATATTCTTAATATGAAGTCATTTGAGATAAATTTGAGAATTTTATATTCTGAACTTAATTGAGTGATATCTCTTAAGTAAAGAAAGAGATGCTCTTATTAAAAAATAAATATTTCTTTATGATTTATTTTCAATGATCTAATGGTATCAATTCAAAGTAATTTATCATTTTGATCTGAATTTAATCAATTCAACTTTTTCGATCAAAAACCTTCACAATTGGTATCACAATTTTCATAATTGGTGTCAAACAACATACTATTCATTTGTGCTCTATTGCTTTATCTCTTGATAGAAAGAAAAAAATATTTTATCTCAAATTTATTTCGCTCTGATACCATATTTTGTTCTGATACATTTTTGATATAATATCATTTGAGAGTGTTGGTGCAGAATTCCACCGACGCCGGAGAAGCTGGAGTCGAGGGGATCGCGTTCGCCATCGGGACCTGCAAGGGAAGTCTAAACCGAAGTTGGGGTGCTCTGGCAAGACCCTCCGACTCTCAAGTCAGTACTCTGCCTCAACAGAAATGGAGCACTCAAATGGGATTTTAGCAGAGTTTCGGGATAGAGTTTAGAGCTTAGAGAAGAACGTATCTGGGGGTCCCTTTTTATAGATGGAGAGCATAACTGATTGACAGCGACGTCTGTAACCGTCTGGTAGTGGGCCATTCGGGGCCACGCAGAGTTTGTTATGGAGAGTAGTAGCGTCAGGGGGCCGTTCAGGGCCACGTGGAGTTTGTTATGGAGAGTGGAGTGGTGTCCGTTGTCGTGACTTGTCAGAGAGTGGTGGAGCCATATGGAATCTGTTACAGAGAGTGGAATAGGGTAGTGGCCATTGTCGTGACTTGTCAAAGAGTTCGGGCCTGACGGTTGAAGCTCGGGGACATCTGATAAAGCAGAATGGCTCTCTATCTAGGCAATCCAGGAGAAGCTCGGATGTTTTCAAGATTGCAAATGAGTCTAATGTTGTCGAATGCCTTGGGCGCTGATACTACAGGCGGGAGTCATCTGCTGTAGAAGCTCGGACGGAGACTTTCTGTTGGTGAAATTCGGTAGAAGTTCGATTGTCAGAGAAGTCCATCTGGGATTTGCCTGATGTGGAAGCTCGTCTGAAGATTATCCGTCGGAGAGGTCCATTTTCATGAAGAATCCGACAGGGGGTCGTCCGACAGTGGAGTTCGGATGGCATTGTGGAGGTTTGTCCACTGGAGGAGTCTTGAGGATACTGTGGAAGGTCGAATGTTGGAGGAGTCCGGGATTCAATTCTGCTGTATTTTGATTTTTGTAGGAGTCTGAAAGGAGTCTGCTTATTGTAGAAGCTCGGATGAAGATCGGTTATCGTGGAAGCTCAGATGGAGACTTCTTATTGTAGAAGTTTCGCTACTGAAGAAGCTCGATCATTAACGAAGTCCGAAAGAAGTTCGAAGTAGAGATCCGGTTGGTGGAGCCTGTCCGTTGTAGGAGTTCGTCTGTGATCCATCCACTGTAGAAGTTCGGATGGAGTCCGACTCTTGTAGGAGCTCGGATGAAATCCGGAAGGCGATCGACCGTCGTAGAAATTTGGATGGAGTTCGATTACTGTAGAAGTCTCACTGTTGGAGAAGCTCGAATATTGACGAAGTCCGAAAGAAGTTCGGAGTAAAGTCATTCGTGGTCGGAAGAAGTCTGGAAGAGATTCGAAGAATGATCGATCACTGTAGAAAATCGACTGATAGTGAAGCTCGAAAATTGTTTGGAGCAGCCCGGTATATGAATAGAGGAGCTCATTATCGAAAAAGTTTGGATGGTATTATGGAAGCTCGGACGGTTGAGAGAGTTCAGAAAGACGCCACACAAGGTCGGAAGCCGAAAAAGCCCTGGAAGGATCTGCCTTTTACAAAGTTCGGCTGGAGGTATTTTATACCCAACAGAGAGAAACAACAAAAATTGATATCCTTTTAGAACTTAAGTGATTGATACTTTTCAAGAAAAGAAAGAAATAAAATTAAAAAAAAATTGAGCATGTCTTTTGCATATCTTTAATGCTTGCAAAGATCTATCCCTTTTTGATGTTGTCAAAAAGAGAGAGAGTTATGTTGACTATATGCTTGAGATACTCATTTGTTTGAATTAAGACAATCATTTGAAATGAGTGTATGTTGAAGTATGCATTAATTCTTGAAATCTGAATATAAGATGAATTGAAGAAAAATGGAAGTATTCATAAAGTATGTGTCTACAAGTACTTAGTTATTTTCATCATGATTCATATTGATAAATTAATTGAAATAAATTATGTTTATTATTTATGCATATACTCAAAATTTTATCATTATCAAAAAGAGAGAGATTGTTGACCCTATGATTGATTTTGATGATTATCAAATTTTGAGTAATTATGATACTAATCATGTATTTTAAGAGTAGATATAAGATTTCTAAAGTGTTCATAGGGAAGAAATCATTCTTGAAAGAAATTCTCTCAAGATGGTAAGCCAAAGTACTTAAAAGAACATGTTCTCACAACTCTGGATAGCTCATCATGAAGAAAATAAAATAAGAAGAAATAAATATCATTTGAAAGTATTGAAATCAAGAAATTCAAATTTGAGAAGTAAAAATATGAAAAGAATAAAGTTGGAAGGTCTTGAGTTGACTCCAAAAGGAGTTGAGTCAACTATAACATAAACTCAGCTTTTGGCACAGGCCATGAGCCAACTCAAATGAAGCTTGAGCCGACTCAATCATACAGACTGGCACTAACATAGCCTTGAGCCGACTTAAGGACTACTTGAGGTGACTCAATGGTCTCTGACAGCAAAATAGCTAGTTTTCTATATTTTTTGAATAGTTAGTTTTTAGGTCTAATGGCTATTCTAGCTCTTCCAATGGTCAAAACTTATTCTCAAGTAATTTTTAAACCTTTTAAAGCTAGAGAATCAATTGGAAAGGTGGATTGAAAAGAAAAATTTATCAAATTAAGTGAGGGTGGTTGAATACCTTTGGAAAGGGAGAAAAGAGAGGGATCTATGCATAAAATTTAGTGGGCATTCAAGAGTAACCTTCTACATCACCTTCCACATCTTCTCAAGCATCAAGAAGAGAAGTTGAAGCATCATTTGAGCAATCCAACAACAACTTATCTGGGCTTTAAAGAGTTTCTAATTTTTTATTTTTACTTTATGCTAAAATTCTCATTCTTGTATTTTATTTTTTTTACAAGTTTTTTTTGGAGGAAAGAAACTTAAGGTTTAGGTCCATCCAAGTCTGAAATTGGATATTATAGATTTTGATTAGTAAGTCTGAAAAATCAACTAGATTGATTGTGAACCTAAAAAATAATTGATGTATATGTTATGGTTGGTGATCTCAAAAAATCAACTAGGTTTATTTATGATCCCAGATAAAACAAACACATTATATCGGAGAGATTATAATAAAATTTTTAAGAGGCTCTTGGAGAGTAGACGTCAATGCGGGACTGCACTGAACCATTATAAATTGGTTGTCTTTGTGTTGTGCTTTGCCTTCTTTTCTTGCTTGCCTTATTTATTTTAATTCTTGCTTTGCTGCCTTTAATACCTTAATTCTACTGTAGCACATTGTCTCCACCTCACAATTACATAAACTAGGTTAATTTTAAGTACATATTTATTTTAGATTTCAAATTTGGTTTAAATTTATAAAGAACCTAATTCACCCTCCTCTCTTAGGTTGCTATCTTTCTGGACAATAAGCTTAGTGAAATCGGAGCTAACCTTAGGGGTGAAAACTATAACTATCCCTAGATTAAAACATTTGGATTTGGTGATTTGTTTAGGTAAGTGTTGCTTGCATTTAATATACTGTCCAATCTTATGCCTATAGTTTAGGGATTTGATAAGAATCCCTTTTCTCTTTTCTATTATTCTACACATGATACACTAGTGTCACTATTTTGTACTTAAGAGGTTATATGATAGATGTTGACCAAAGTAAGATGAAAGATGCCTTATAATGATAAAACAGAAAAGGTTAGTTACTAGAAAGAAAAATTTGTTTGAGAAGAAGTGGAAACTTTGGATGAGGAGTGATAACATTTTGATGATTTTGATCAGGAGTCAAGAACAAAGGAGCTATTGGTGCAAAATATTGAGACTCTAAGTTACTCTGAGGCTGTTAAAAATGTTTTGCATTCTTTTTTGGTTAGCATTTAATCTTTCTTCCTTTTATTTTCTTGCATATTGTCTGCCAAATGTGTCGATCATATTATATATGTCAGCCATATGTTTTTGTGAAAGGAGTAATTACATTGTCACACACTTATTTTGCTAAGTAAAGTTATTGATGGAATAATGAAATATCTATTTTGGTTCACTTAAACTGATGCAAACCATGTACCTATGCACTTAGAAATTGATTGTAGTAAATCCTTTGTAGGAGAATTGAATATACTTCTACTGAGTTTGTCATGAATTTTGCTTCTAGTGGGATAGTCTACATCAACTGAAGATCTATTTTTGGATGGCAATTCAAGTATATATCGAATTAGGATAATGGTCTAACCTAATTTATTATAGGAATATCAGTTGAGTCTGAATCAATTTACTCTATTATAATTATTCTTTATAACCCCAAAGGGAGAAGTAGTAATTAAGAGTTATAATTGAGAATCCTAGAGATTTGGTGGGTTGGAGGCAAAAATTTGTAAACTAATTTTGTACTCTGTAATCTCTAATTTTTTATATTGAAACTTTTGCACTGTCTCTACCCATAGATGTAGGTCAATAAATCAAACCACATAAAATTTGTGCATTCTTCTTTTTGTTTTATTATTCTCCTAGTGGTCACAATAAATGGTATCAAAGCCTTGGTTTTTTTAATTTGGGTTTCAAGATGACAATTGCAAAATTCAAAAGCAAGAAGTTTAATGGTCTGAATGATATTAACATCTAGCAGATTAACATGCGAATCCTTTCGGTGCAACAAGGTCTATGGAAGGCATTGGAAGGCAACAAAAAGTTACTAGATAGCATGTCTGATGGAGATAAGAAGGAGCTATTACCAAAGGCATATAGTATAATTCTATTGTGTTTGGTAGATGAGATGCTTAAAAAAATTTTAAAAGAGAAGATAGTGGCTGGACTATGGTTAAACTTGGAGAAAATAGTACATGATTAGATTATTCACAAACAAATTATATTGGAAGCATGGGCTGTACCTCCTATGCATGAAAGATGGTACACCCATAAAAGATCATATAGATGAATTTAATAAAGCTATTTTGAATTTAAAAAATATTAGTATTTCAATTAATGATGAAAATCAAATCCATATTTTATTATGCTCACTACCACCCTCTTATGAGAACTTCGTTGATACCATGTTGTATGATAGAGAATCTCTTTTAGTCAGTGATGTAAAAAATGTCTTGCAATCTAAAGAGTTAAAGAAAAGGTTCCTGAAATTTATAAGGAGAATCAAGAAAAAGGCTTGATTGTTAGAGGTAAGAGCAGGAAAAGGGGTTCTAGCAATAAGGGTAAGTTTAGATCAAAATCAAAATATAAAAATATCTATTATTTTCATTGTCATAAAGAAGGACAAATTAGAAACTTTATCCATAAAGAAAAGAAAAGGGTGAAAAGAGAGAGCTTGTCTCTGAAGCTAATACTAGTGTAGCACAAGAAAATTTCGATAATGCTAATAATGAAATTCTATTAGTTAGTGTTGATAGCTCTGAGACAGTGTGGATTCTTGATTCTAGTTGTTCCATTCACATGACTCTTAGTAATGATTGGTTTTCTACCTATCAAGATTAGGAAAGAAAATATTCTGTTGGGAGATAATAAATCCATTGTAGTTATTAGAATTGAAACAATTCAAATTGAGATGTATGATGATACTATAAAGATCTTAGAAGTATGGCATATTTTGGAATTAAAAAAGAACCTAATTTTCTTATGTACACTAGTTTCTCATGGGTATAAATATACAAGCAAGAATAGTTTGCTAAAAATATCTATGGGAGACCTTATAGTGAAAGGAAAGTTAGTTAATGGACAGTATCACTTATTGGGCAAAACAATAACGAGTATTGCAGAAATTTCTTCGTCATTAAGGTTGTCAGATACAAATGTCATCCAGTTATGGCATATCCATTTAGGGTATGTGAGTGAGAGAGGGATGATGATTCTCTACAAGAAAGGCCTGCTTGAGATAGGAAAACTGAACTTCTGCAAACATTATGTATTTGACAAGCAATGTAGGATAAATTCCGATGTCGACATTTACAGTACTAAGTGCATGTTAGATTACATTCATTTAAACCTCTAGAATCCCTCTCCAGTTGCATCGAGGAGTAGACATCATCATTTTTCTAACATTTATTAATGATTATTTTAGAAAGATATAGATGTATTTTTTGAAATATAAGGATGAAGTGTTTGTCAAATTTACATATTGAAAAGTCTTGGTTAAGAAGTAGACCAAAAAAAAAAGATTAAAATGCTAAGAACTGATAATGGCTTGGAGTATTATTCGGATGAATTTGATAAGTTTTGCAAGAATAAAGATATTGTGAGACATCGCATTGCACGTGGAACATCATAACAAAATGGAGTTACAAAATGGATGAATAGGACACTCATGGATAGAGCCTATTGTATGCTCTCAAATGTTGGTGTCGACAAAACTTTTTAGACTTAAGCAATTAATACAGCATGGTATCTAGTAAATTGATCTCCATTAACTGTAATTGAATTCAAGATTTCACATAAGGTATGGTCCAGTCATTCTGTTAATTATTCTGGTTTGAGAGTATTTGGTTGCCTTGCATATATTCATGTGAAGATGGTAAATTTGAATGGAGGACAAAAGGATGCATACTTTTACATTATGCAGAGGGGGTGAAGGAATATAGATTATGGTGTACAAATGATTCTAGTTTATTTAAAATTATTATTAATAGAGATATTACTTTTGATGAGTTTATTATATTAAGCCAAAAAAAGGAATCTGTTGATAGTGCAGGTATAAATTATGATGTCAGTAATTATGTAGAGCTTGATGTTGAAGCCCCAAAGAGAGTCAAATTCTCTAGTTCTACCTAATGAGACAGAGATGCAGGATTTTATACAAAATGATGCATTACCATAACAACAACAATATAAAATTACTACTGATAGGGAGAGGAGGTGTGTTAGACCATCTTCACGATATGCAGATATTGTTGCTTATACCATTATAACAGTTGAGAGTATTGAGGGTGAGGAACCTTCCTTCTATCAGATACAATTAAGAGCGGAGTCTATATGATGGGTTGTAGCTATGAATGAAGAAATTGAGTCATTTCAAAAAATTACACTTGAGAGTTAGTCTAGTTGCCTAAGGATAAAAAATTAGTAGGATGTAAATGGATTTAAAAAAAAAAACATTCTTGGGGCTGAGACAATACAATTCAAAGAATAGTTAATTGCAAAGGGCCATACTCAAAAGAAGAGAATGGAGTTTCATAAAGTATTCTCTCTTGTTGTGAAGCATAGATCGATAAGTATTCTACTTGCCATTGTCTGTGTATTTGATTTAGAGCTTGAGCAGCTTGATATTAAAACTGCCCTTGTGCATAATGAGTTGGAGGAGCAAATCTATATATCATGGTCTAAGGGATTTCTTGTTTCAAGTAAATAAAGTTATATTTGAAGCAGTCCCCTAGGCAATGGTGTAGAAAATTTAATACTTCCATGATTAATAATGGTTATACTATAAATCACTATGGTAGCTGTGTTTATTATAAAAAACTTCTAGATAATTCTTTTTTATATTTGTTGTATGTTGATGATATGTTGATTATAGCTAAAGATAAATCTGAAATTAACAAGTTGAAAGTTCAATTAAGTGGTGAATTTAAAATAAAAGATCTAGGCATGGTAAGGAAGATTTTAGGAATAGAGAACTATAGAGATCAACAAGCAGATTGATTATACTTGTCTCAAAAAAAAAAGTATATAGAGAAGGTGCTTGAAAGTTTTGGTATGGATAAATCTAAACTAGTGAGTACTTCTTTGGCTGTATACTTTAAATTATCTATTTCATTGTTATCATAAATTGAGGAGTTGGAGGATATATCACGTGTTCCATATGCTAATGTAGTTGATAGCTTGATATATGCTATAATTTGTACTAGATTTGATATTTCACATATTGTTAGTATAGTTAGAAGGAACATGGCAAATCCTGAGAAGATATATTGGCGGGGCATGAAATGAATTATGAGGTATTTGAGAACCTCCACAAATATTGACTTAGTCAACCATACTAGCAAATCAACTAATAGTATTGCCATCTATTTGATTCTAATTAAGCAAGTGATTTGTATAAACGACGATCATTGACAAGATATATATCTTTAGTCATTTTGATTGCACTTTTAGTTGAAATGCTATACTTCAGTCTACAATTACTTTATTTACAACTAAAAATAAGCATATGATTGTAACAGAGGGAGTAAAGGAACTTATATGATTGCATGGTTTTGTTGATAGTTTTAGCTTACAGTAGTAGTTAACAATTATGCATTGTGATAGCTAGAATGCCATTCTCTTAGCCCAAAGTCTAATGCATCATGAGCGAACTAAGCACATTAATGTTAAGTATCACTTTATTTGAAAGCTCATCAATAATTGAATTATTGTGGTTTAGAAGATAGCCACCATAGAGAAGTCGGCTAATATGTTGACAAAGTCACTTCTAGTTAACAAATTCAAGCATTGCTTGAACTTGATTGATGTTTGTAGAGGTTAATATCCTTATAGGGCAGGTGACGAAGAGACAATCAGAAAAGTTTCAATATATTTGACTGAGTAAACTTCAAGTTAAGATGGAGATTTATTGAGTTTGTCTTAAATTTTAGTTCTAATAAGACAAATCTACATCAACTGAAGGCCTATTTTGGATGGCAATTTAAGTCCATATCAAATTTGGACACCATCCTAAACTAATTTATTATAGAAATATGAGTTTCAGTCTAAATTAGTTTACTTTATTACATATATCTCTTGTAACCCTAGAGGGGGAAGTGCTAATCGAGAGTTCTAATTGAGTGCACTAGAAATTTGGTGGATTGGAAGCTAGAATTTATAAAATAATTTTGTACTTTGTATTCTCCAAGAGTTGTAATTGAGTGCCCTAGAAATTTGGTGGATTGGAGGCTAGAATTTATAAGATAATTTTGAACTCTATAATCTCCATTTTTTATAGTGAAGGTTTTGGATTGTCTGTATCTATGGATATAGGTCAATAGATCGAACCACATAAATATTTTGTGCTCTTGTTCTTCTCTTATATACTCTCTTCTCGATTTATTTTCTCTTCTTTTTGTTTCCTTCTTTTTTTATTTTTCTCCTAGCCAGTTGCAACAACTTCCTTCTAATATGTCAATTGATTGACTTCAATTTACTTTGGACTAGATGATCTATTTCTAGAGTCTTTTGTCTCTAACATGTCTAGAATCTACTCCATAACCAAGGAGCTTTTTGATAATTCATGTAAGACCGATCAATTGATGGAATTATATATGTTTGAACATCTGGTTCCTAGTTGAATAAAATAATCCATATTGCCTTCATAAAGAAATCAAGTGGCAGGAAAGTTTGATCATGATTTACATTCTTTCAATTGGCTTGAGTTGCATTATTGAAACTGTAGGTCCTGAAGTAAGCCTGCTTGTTTGCAGTTTAAGGTTATTGATTCGAGAAATAATTTTTTTCTACTTAGAGAGGTGAGCGAATTATTTTAGAAGTGACCCTGAACAGGAATACTTGGCCAATGAGAATGTATAAACCGACTCCAAACAGTTGGAAAAAGACTAGATAATTATAGTAACGGTAGAACAAAAATCATATGGGATGGGCACTATAAGCCATCATATAGGGCAGGCCTAGTTTTATGCCACGTTTTCATTTTTTTCACATCATTAAGAGAAAACTTAGAAGTCAAATAAGGATTAAATTTTTCCTACTAATGGAGTCCGTTAGTTTCATTTCTGAAACAATAAAATAAAATAAAATACATGTCTAAGAGAGACTTTTCGTGACCGTCTATATTCTCTTTCTTCCTCGTCAAGTCTCTCCATCCATTATCTTTCTCATCAAGCTATTTCTATCATCCACAAGATTTTCCTCTCAATCTCTTTCTTCTCTTCCAAACCCCATGTGCCATCTCTCTTATTCATGAGATCTTCCTTGAACCCCTTTCTCTTCTTCCAAATCCATCTTCTTTTTTAAGGTTTTTGCATCTAAAAGTTCATGAAACCATATATCATTCTATTTATAAATATGTATTGAATCATCGGATGAATATTTTGTTGGGTGTATATCAACTTACCGTATATTTTGTACTAATGAATACTAAGTTCAGTAAACTATGTATCAATTTGTCTATATGTGTATATTAAATCGTTATTGGATGTGTATCAAAAAATCTTATGGTATGTATTAATAAGTCATCTCGTATGTTTCATAACAACTGTTCTGTCCAAATTAATTTTGTTAGTTCATTGGTCTTGTTTTACCGAAGAATGGGCATGATTTTACCCAGTTGCAAAGATCGAGACCTTTTTTTTGATGATTTAGAAGGGTCAGATTCTTAATATGAAGAATAAATTGATGTTGTGGAAGAAGAATCTAAAGATGAACAGATATACGAGTACCATGGAGACCATCGTTATCACCACCCTACAGGTAAGTTTTGATAAAATCCAAAATGCCAAGCTTTTGTCGTGACGTACCACCGTATCGCTCAAGTCGAAGTAATCATTTTTGGCGAACTCTTTTGACTTCACATTATGTAAAGAGTCCAACGTTAAACTTTTTTGTTAAATGTTGCCCAAGGCTGCTGTAAAAGAGCATGTTGACATTTGAGTCATGCAAATGATGAGATGGAAGTGTTCACCGTAAATCAGTTGCAATGGATTTTGAGTTTTGATTACTTTCTCATGCACACGAAAAATGTAGTGAAGGAACTGCCCAGGACCACAGAAAATCCGCCCCAATATCACCCCACCAAGAATCTTAACCTTTCACATAAAAGGATTCCCATCACTTCCCATCTTTGGAATCTAAAGCCAATAATTGAACCTGATTCCTCCCACTTCTTTTGTTACCCTACCAATCTATAGAGATTGACAATGTGTACCAGACAGAACTCTACCATCTTCCTTGCATGCGTTCGCAATACTCGTGAACCATAGCAGGGTAAGATATTGTCTTAGTTATATAAATTCAATGGCTTATGTGAAGACCTTCATATTCTCAGAATGCCCTTGTCCAAACGTATCCCTGTAACATCTTACTACTGTAACAATTATTATAGCTACTATTTCTTGCAAATAATAACAATACAAGGAAATTAGGGGCCTCATCAATCCAATAAAGAAAGCATGTGTGAGCCAGCTATTTTAATGAATAAAAACCTGCAATTGTTGGAGCTTTGAACCTTCATTTTATCAACCATTATATGAAATCGCTTGTGCAATGTCAACCTGCACTTTTAACCTTAAAGAAAATAGCACACGTCCATGACTACATAGGAGCCTGTCAATCAGAATCATTCTATTTGATAGATTCATTAGTATCCATTCAAATTAATGACTTTCGAACAAACTCGAAATGGAGAGAGACATACGGAAGAAATAACATCAAAATATCAAAAAGGTGCTCATCGCATTTCTTTTTCCTTTGGTCAGTCAGAAACATAAATACTTTCACTATATATTATTGTTTTTATGTACATAATACTGTTACAAAAGGTACAATGGCTATAGTTGCTTAAAGAATTTAAAACAGAATATAATCTTCCTTCGAAGGTACCCACACATCTATGCATTCCAATAGGTTGGTTCAATCAACTCAAAACTGCAGCTCAACGGCTCTTCCACCACACCCAATCAAAGAAAATGAAGGAAAAAAGCCTGATCTCTTCACGAAAATGAGAATCTTGAAAAGAGAGAACGGGGTGTAGATGCAGTGTCGGAAAATGAAGCCACCGGACTAGATGAAGCGTCGTTTGAGGAGCGGTATACTTGTTGGCATTTCTTAATCTGTAAAAGCAATACAGTAAAAGATAATCATGCTTATAAAGCCTTAGGAGTTGATGTAATTAAAAGATAGCATCTCTTCATGGCATTTTTTAAGCAAAAATGGAAGCCAATTATACTTCATTATATATCATATAGCGAAATCAGGAACATGGTCAAGGGTTACAGGCATCTGCTGTAGGACTTTAGAATCAACTAATTTAACCACAATAGTAAGAGCAAGTTGATGTGACCTCTTCAGGGCTGAATTGCAATAGTGTTGCAACCACAGGAAGCAAGGCTTCCACTTCACCTGCGTAAAAGGTAATCTCCTTAAATCCTCTGATCATTTGTCTTCACTTTACCTACCAGCCATGATGTACATTTTTTTGAAGCATGGTGAGTTTAGGTTTTTAGGTACCTGTTTCAAGTAGCTTCAATATCACATTTTTAAGATATGTCATATCGATCCCTTCTCGCTTTTGTGATCTCTCCATGTTCCGAAGCTCAGCCTTCAACATCGCTTCCTGTGACAGTTGTGCAAAACCATGAAAGATATAAAAAAAAATAACTGGACAATCCAATAAATCTGTTGAATGCAGGCATCACATTTTAAACCCGTGATGGACTATTTAAAAGCAATGTATGACCACATGCCAATAAGCACAATGGAGATGGTAATCCAATACTAGATCATGTCTATTAGAGGTTCGTTTTCTGTCATAACTCATAATTAGTATTTCGTGTTTACCAAGTATCACGCATATCAACTTGCAAGAGTTATATAATCAAATCAGAATGATACCAAAACAACTAAACATTTTCATACTTGTTTAAACAAGGCTATTCAGAAAAAGATTTTATTCATAGAATATGAGAAGGCACACATATTTCAAAATTGAGAACATTTTTGAATGGGAAAATATTTAGTAAATTCATAGAGAGAACTCAATTTAACATACCCATTACATTAGTTTACCAACCGTAAAATACAGATGATTTGTCATGCTTGCTGCTGAAATTTCCAGAGTGAAACAAATTATATATGGTAAGATTATCAAAAGCAAATAAAATGTTCTGACATGGACTAGGAAGTGAATAGGAAATGTCAGTTGTGGCCTTGGTAACATGGGGACACAGTAAACTAGCCTCATTTTGACTAAAAAGAGATGCAAGTGACTAATTCTGCTCGGTTTAAACTGATTCAACCCCTCTTTTCCATATTCTTTATTACCCTTTTTTCCTTCTTACCTTCTTCCTCCTTATTTCATTTCTTTATATTTCTTCATTCCTTCCTTTCTTTCCTTTTCCTTCTTCTTCTTCGCTTCCTTTTAATTTCCTTTTCTTCTTCACCACTTAGGTCATTCCTTTCATTATCCTCATCCATATTTTGCTATATAATAGATTATCTTTAGTGGATGTGCTTTATATCAAGGATCGCCGACTCGAAACTCGATATCATGCCGGCCAGCTAGTGATACGAGTCGTTATGCCCCCGTACCGGATCCGAACCGACACGGAAACGGGAGATGAACCGGGAAGGAAGAGAGAGAGAGAGAGAGATGGGGAGAGCAAGGGAAGGAACCAGAGGCCGGCGAAGACGCCTGTGGTGGCCACTAGAGGGCCGCTGAGGCCTCCTGGACTCCACGATCCACGAGAAAAACTAAGAAGAGAGAGAAAGGGGGAAAGGGAGAGGAGAGGAGATAGAGGAAGGCGGCAGGAAAGCTATCGAAGTGCTGCCGAATGGCCATCATGGCTATCGGGTGGCTCAAAACCCCTCACGACCGTCGTGAGTTTGAAATAGGAGCGAAGCTCTTGTTTCATTGGGTTTTTTAAAAAACCTGACATAGTGAAGTTGGCAATGGATTTGCCGACTTCATGTGTATCAGATTTTTTTAAAAAAACTGACAAAATAATGAAATCAACAACGGATTTGCCGACTTTACTTAAGTGAACCCGACAAATCCATTGCCGGCTTTACTGTGTTGGATGTTTTAAAAAATCCGATAAAACGGAGGCTTCGCCTCTGTTTCAAAATCGCGACCGGCGTGGAGGATTTTGGACTGTTCGACGGCTACGACGACCATCTGACAGTCTTCCAGCAGCCTCCCCGCCACCTTCCCCTCCTCTCCCCTCTCCCTTTCTCTTTCTTAGCTTCCCACTCTCTCACGGAGGATCGTGGAGACCCAGAGTCTCAACCGGCCACCATCAGCCTTCCCCTCTCATTCCCTCCCCTTCTCTCTCTTCCTCTTTTTCCTTCTCTTTCATTTCGTTTTTGCTAGCATTTTGAATTAAATGTCCGAACTGCACTGATTAGCATCGCTATAGTTCGGCACGCCCCGAACCATCTGATTCGGGCCGATTTGGCAAACCATGCTTTAGATAATAAATTTGTTCATCTCATGGTAAACTCTAGGTTTGTGATCCACCTTCAGCTTAACGATATTTAAAATGTTTGAGTAAGCTTAAAAAAAAATCCTCTAAAATTAAAAAAAATGAAATAAAAAAATAAAAAAGCCAAAAATGTTATCCCACTACTAAACCAGTACGCACTTGCATACCTAGTGCTGATATGGTACAGTTCAGAATCATACTATCTTGATTAGGTACTAGTTTGATATCTTACTACACCAGTCAGGTACAGGTATGGAACTTGGTACCAAAATCAAGGATCTTGCAACTGAACCTGCAAGCACTCTGACCTGAAAATGCTGCTTCTGGGAGCTACTCACAAGATAACATTGCCATTTTCTATCCTATGAAGCACACATCTCCAAATAAAGCTTGTAGCCACATTTCTTATAGCTACTGATAATAAGATGCCAAAGAAGCACTGGCCTTAACAGGAATAGTACCATTCCAAATTATCTGAAATGTGTTCTCAATAATTTATTTCTGCTCAGAGGAAGGATAAAGTTCATAGGAAAGTATGAGGTGAACTTTTTTGCATTTTCGGAGTGCAAGTACCCATAGCTACACTTCTTAATAATCCCAAGTTATGAAAGCTTGACCTTTAAAATGACAGTATTGTTTTTAAGTTTTAACTATCTAGAATATTTTATGAATTTTCCTTCTAATGCTCAGAGATTTAAGCTACTTTAATATGTGAACAGATCACATGCTTATGCCTCATTCAAAAGCTATCATTTTATAAAGCAAAGTAGCCAACATTATGGTGCATCATGCATGCACAGGTCAAGGCACTCACATGCTATGCGCATGCACTATTCCGGTACCATGTAACAAATGGTTATCTTATCTTAAAACCAGCCTGAACAAATAGTTAAGGATTGTCCTTCCCATTTATCTAACTCTCAAGTTTTACTCCCATTTAATGATTTTTTAGAATGAATTTTAAGTGAGTTCCACAAGGTTGTAATCCATGTAATAAAGAAACAAAACGAGAAACATGAAAGTAAGTTGCAAAAAATCCAAAAATAAATGTCTAAAGCAATGGAGGTATGAAGATTGGTGGTTAAGGTCATTTCATCTACAAATTCCTGACTAATCCAGTATAACTTGAAAAGCATAACCAATCTTTCAGATGAAATTGATCTCAAAAGCCTCCCTGTCCTGATACTTGAGTAATCAATTTTCCCACACCCAAACATACACGAATACACATGATGAGAAAATGACGGACTTCTAACAGCATGAGTTTATTCTAAGAAAAAGTTTTAAGATACCATTACATGAAAAAAGATCAGAAGATAGAAGCAAATGATGACTTCTCAACTGATATACATGTAACAACATAGATATAATGTACTGTACACATGAGTGTCCATAAACTTGTTGCTTTAAGGACCAGAAATGCATAAAGATTTCTGACCTGTTGATTGTGAAGACGATTTTCACGCTCAAGCTCCTCAATCTCTTCCTGGAGAAGAGAGAGCAAATCAGATACTGTAATTTACAGATGGAAATAGGAAAATACCAAAGTATTTCTGAAGCTTACCTGAAGTGCTAATATATGTCGTTGTGACTGGGCAAGTTCTTCCTCTCTTTGAGCTTGTTGCCTAGCCAAAAGCTGAAAATAAAAACGATAAACACAACATTTAAGATGTCAATGGTTTTAGTACAATGAAAGTTGTATGCTCACACTCCTTATATTCAGTATTGTCATAATTAAGCAAAATCAGATAAGGAAAATTTTGCATAAATAATGAGCAAGGTACATATAGAAGAAAAAAGGAATAATCCAATATGTTCTAGTGGATGTCATGAGCAAGACCAGTATCATATATTTGCACACTACACATTTAACTAATTTGATCTTGTAAGTCATATGTACAAGATAAACAAAGTAACCTTGGCATAGAAAATGCCGCTTGAGCTAGTTGCTCGCAAGAGACTCAAGACTCTTGGGCCTTGGCTATCCACACAATGGATACTGGAATGACATTGTCTTCCTCTTTTTCCATCAAATCTCATACCATAACCTTGCTCCTCCATTGCCAGCCTGAGCTGACAACTTTGACCCTTCTCACCTATAGCTACCACCACTAGCACCATCACTATTAGCTCTCATATCTCTAGCAACCCCACTCTACTTATGTGCCCTATCTAACCATGATGCTGACTGCATTCAACCACTTTCCTTTGGTCCTTAGATGAAAGGCCACATCCTTTTGTTGGCTCCCCAGAGCCACTTTGCTCACATCTTTACCTTCTAATATCACAATTAGCTAAATAGCAGAGCTTCATGAACCTCTACTAACACTCCTCCAAATCCCAACCACCCAAGGATAGCAGCAGAGGGTGGTGAGAGGCAATAGTGAAGCAAAGGACTGGAGCATGGAATGTTGATTTAGAGGAGGATAGTTGATGTAGTAGGGAGGGGGGGTGAGAGAGAGAGAGGAAAGACAATTGATGTTGCAGCCAAATATGATACCCCTCTAACTAACACCATCATTCTCTCCTCCATCCTCTCTAACTCTCTTGAGAGAACCAACGAGCAGATTGTTCCCCCTACTATTATGTAGCTAGTGAAGAAAGTAAGTCATTGGCAATGGTGGAACAAAGTAGAGAGAGGAGTAGGAGTCAAAGAAGAAAGAGGGCAAAGTCATCGAGCTTGAGGTTGGAAAAACTATGACTTTCCTCAAAGAAGAAAGGTGGGGAACTTAGAGGTTGTGCGGTCTCTAGATTTTAATTTGTGATACTTAAATCAGATGGAACCTTTTCACCTGATAGAAAGATCCTATGGTTCAAAATAAAAAAGGAGATTCCTTCTCCTCTAAAGAGGAGTGTGGTCCACCTCACTCTATGTTTGTGTGTATATATAAAGATATGAAAGTGCATATAGATGAACATTACCATAACCAAGGATCAATACACTATCATGTGCTACAGTGCTAGCATTTCACTAGTATGGTATGCTCTGGCCAAGGTTCACCGAACTGTTACCAGAGGTTGTACTGGCCGGCAATCGATTCGGTACGGTACAAGTCTATACTATTCCAGGATGTACATTAAATAAGAAGAGGGTGGAGTAGAGGGAAAAAAGGAGAGAGGAAGAGAGGGTGGGAGAAAGAGAGGGGAGGGCTAAGGGAAACCCTAACCTAACCCTAGTGGAGAGAGAGAGAGGTGGAGGGAATGAGGGATGAAGAGGGGGAGGAGGGCGAAGAGCCAAAAAATCGCTAATCCTAACCTTAGCAAAGCGAGAGAGAGAGAGAGAGAGAGAGAGAGAGAGAGGAAGGGAGGAACTTACAATTTGAAAAAATAAGATAAACACTCCAATGGCAAGGGGGCCCATGGTTCTCTCCAATGTTTTTTCAACCCATACAACGTTCGCCTAGGTGGACAACTCCATTGTCCTTGTAAGCTAAAAGTGCCTCATCACTATCCATTAGAGAAAGGGCCACAGGCAAGAAGTTAGCTATGACATTCTTCCAATGACAGTCAGCGACATCTTTTTGGGCAGCCCTTGGCTTTATGATAAAGATGTGCATCCTTCCAGCTGCAAGGCAAGAAGGTGACAATATCATCCAAAAAAAGCAGGCTTTTTCTATGCAAAAAAGCTCGAAGTAATTCCAAAACCTCCAAAGTTCCTCACTGTCAGATGCTTTGAGAAGGAAAGAAAGCAGGAGCTATCTGTGCCCTAATTAAAAGGAGTCTATGGTTGAAGAAAATCGAACCATACTTGAAGCTATTCAAGAAATCCTGAAGGACTTCAATGACCAAAATGCAGAAAAACTGCCAGATAGATTTACTTCCCATGGAAAATCCAGCATACCACAGACCTTGTCCAACGGTCTAGCTTGCCAAATTTGGCACCTACCAAATGAGTCCTGTTGAACACAAGGATTCAACAAGTAGGAGGATAGTTGGCTGCAGAAAAGATTCATGAGGGAAACTTAAGCCCTTGTGGAATCCCAACTATATTAGCTCTCAAAAAGGATAGATCATGGTGAGTCTATATTAACAGTAAAGCAATTAAAAAAAATCACAATCAAGATCGGTTTCCAATTCTGAGACTTGATGATATATTAGATATGCTACTAGGATCTACAATCCTTCCCAACATTTACCTTCGAAGTAGCTACCATCATATTCAGATCCAACTTGAGATGAGTGGAAGACTGCATGCAAGATGAAGGACCATTTGAATGGCTTATTATGCCATCCGGACTTACTAATGCTCCTAGTACTTCACCAAGAGAAGTTCTACATTAATCTAAAGAAGTGCATTGACCCAAGGAAGATAAAAGCCATAGTGGATTGGATGATGCCAACCAATATTAATGAAGTAAAAAGCTGCCAAGGACTTGCTATGTTTTACCGACACTTCATCCATGACTTCAGTATCATCATGGTGCCTATCACCGAATGCATGAAGCAAGGTCCGTTTAATTGGATGAAGGTAGCAAACAAGGAAACAAGGCCTTCACGATACTTACAAGATGACAGAAACCCCACTAGTCTCATCTGCCAAATTTCCACAAAGTCTTTGAAGTTGCCTGTGATGCTTCATCTGTGGGAATAGGTGTTCTAAGCCAAGAAGGTCATCCATGTGCCTATCAGCGAAAGTTGCATGATGCAAAGAAATACTCTACCTATCACATGGAGTACTGTATAGTTGTGCAAGCCTTAAAGCACATGCAACATTATTTAATCCATCAATAGGGTTGGAAATGAGCTCGGGCTGGCCCGGAGCCCATCGGGGTGGACCAACATTGGGGCAGGCCAACATTGGATCAGGCTAGGCCCAAACAATATCAGACTTGGTTTGGACTTATTAGATATAGAGCCCATTTTTTTCGGACTCAGCTCGAGTATACCATTGGCCCGACCCAGGCCTAGCCCAAGCCTGAATTCAAGCCCGATCTTGAGCCCGGATTCAGGCCCATACCTTGTATATGACAACCCAGTTTGGCGCCCATACCGTGTACACTAAGGGATACACCAAACATTGCCATTCCAAAATTTCTCCCCCTCTCTCTTCACCCTCTTCATCACTCTCCTCCCAACTCTTTGCCCTCCTTGAAACCCATCAGAGTTTTTGCGAAAAAACCCTTCTTCGATCCACCACAACTCTCAATTTCGTTGTTCAAAGGAGGACCTAATGGTGGAGGATGCGGTGATGCTCGGACCATCACAGGTGGGTAGTAGCGACTGCAGGGATGATCGAGAGCTTAGAGATCTCGATCGAACAAGCTGCAGGACATCTTCGCCCAGCTCGACAGCTCCATTGATCTGCCTCAGGTGGCAATGGTCGGAAGCCAGAGCAGCAGGAAGTCGAGCATGCTTAAGATGCTCATCAATCGTGATTTTTTACTGTAGGGATCGGATATTTTTACTAGGATGCCGCCATGGTCCAACTTGTGCATTGGCCCAAACGGCAAGAGGTGGAGGGGGCAAATGAGTGGGGGGAGTTCCTCCACTTGCTTGGAAGCCACCAATATGAGCACTAGTAGGAGCAGGAACTGATGGTTGAAAGTGGAGAGGAGGTAACGAGAGTATGCCGCCCCCACCATCACCAAAGCCATGCCCCCTTTCCAACTCTTCCTACCGTTCCTTGCTAATTAATGGATCAAGTTGGTTGAGGGAGGAGGCAACGAATGGATGGGAATGAGGCTGGATTTCCAATCAGGAGGGGGAAAGGCAAAGATGGATGGGGCTCAGGGTTGAGAAGGCGAGAACAAGACGAGTCAAGCTAGCCCAATCGAGTTCGGGCCAGGCTCGAACCTAAGCTCAGCCTGTTCGGGCTTGGGTTTTTCCAAACATATCGGGCCTAACCTTAGCCCAAAGCCCCAAAAAAATCTCAGGCCAAGCTCGAGTAGGGATATGGCCAGACCCAGCCCAACATAGTTCCAACACTATCCATCAGGAGTTCATCTTACACTTTGATCATAAAACCCTTAGATACTTGAATAGTTGAACTCTTAAAAGAAGTTAAGTTCTCCACATGCCGAGTGGAGCAATTACTTAGAGGAATACACTTTCCACTTGAGGGGATCGAGAACAAGGTTACCGATACCCTTAGAAGAAGAGCCTGCCAGTTTACATCCATGTTTGACGAAGTCGCTTGATTATCCAAACCTAGCACAAAGACAGATTTCAGCCCTACCTACAAAGCTTTTTGACAAGAAGAAGCTAGAGATGAACTATGATACCTGATCCAAGATGGCTATCTCTTTCATGGCAACCATATCCGCATTTCAAATACCTCACCTCGAGGCTTTCTAATCAAGGAGATACATGCCAAAAGAATGGTAGGACATTCAGCAACAACATACCTTCGCACTTCAAATAGGCAGATTTTATTGGCCAAACATGCAAAAAGATGTTAGAAAGATATCAAAATATGCCTATGTCAACTTGCCAAAGCTCATATTTTGCAAAATGCAAATTTATACCAGATAAGCAACTACTAACTATTCCAAACAAGCCTTGGGAGGACCTCAACATGGAATTTATACTTAGGCTATCGAGATTTTGCCAAGGTTGACTTGATCGTTATTGTATTAGACTAACTTTCCAAAATGGCATATTTATCCCCTATAAAGGCTTCTAATGCTTCCCACAAAGCCAAGATCTTTTTCAATAGAGTTGTCAGGCTACATGGAGTTCCTAAACTGACAGAGATGCGAGATTCATAAGCTAATTCCAAAAAATATTGTGAAGAAAGATGGGCGCTAAACTACTATTTTGTAGTGCCTTTCACCCATAAACTGATGACCATACTTAGGGGGCGTTTGGTATGGAACGATCCACCCAAGATCAAGGATGATGTCGGTGAAGATGATGAGATCACCGTGTTTGATTACACCATGGTGATCCTACGTGGCGATGATTTTAAATCGCCCCCACTCCTCAAATCACCGTCCAACGCGGTAATAAAAAATCCGCTCTTGAGGATGGATATCCAACATCACTCCACAGCAATCTTATATTAAAATACATCAACCAAAATACCCTCATAATAGAGAGACTTCCTAGAAGAGAAAATCTTTTTTTTTGCCGTGATATTTTTTCGCATGCGTACGCGATATTATTTATGCGCATTGGGTGGGTAGTTGGGCGTCATCTCAACGAACGAAGAGAAGGAAATCCTTCCTTTTCTTGCCATAGTGATTAAAAAGAGGAAAAATCTATTAGATATTTTCTGTCCCGATCCTCAATCCCAACTCCTAAAGCTTTATTGAGAGGGTGACTTGAAGCGGTGATTCATTTCCTCAACCCAATCACGGTAATCTGAGGCTTTTTTCTTCTTCCATCTCTCCTCTATCATTTTTTTCCTTTCCATTTGAGATATGTCAGGGGTATTTTTGATATTATATGGTCGGTGATCTTGGATTTCCGTAGCATACCAAACAAGTTACTTGTACATATCCGAAGATCTTTAATCACTGTACTATGACCAACCAAACATAACGATCTTAGATCACTAGGGAGCAGATCACCCCAAGATTTAGATCATCAGTGATCCTAGATTACCGTGGTGATCCCAATTGGGTCACCAAACAGCCCCTTAACTGGTAAACAAAAGCTTGGAGCATCTCTTGAGATGTTTGATCATCGAATAGTGAGAGATATGTGATATAGTTCTGCCACAAGCTGAGTTCACCAATAACAACTCAATAAACCAGACATTAGATGACCACCCTTTGAAATAGTTGCAAGAATCAAATCAAAACTTCCAGTGGATCTCATGCCCCTTCTAGCACAAGCACAGACTAGTGTAGTACTTTGCCTGGCACATAAAGGACATACATGAACTGTTCAAGAGGATCCAGGGGCAAATAGAACACTGGAGGCGGCAATCCAACAAGATATGATGGGATGTCCAAATCTAAGAAGGGCACCAGATGATGGTAAGAATCACTCCATAAAGATTTGCGCCCAGGGCCTTCCACAAGCTGCAGCAACAAGAGACAGGTCCATACAAAATCCTGAAAAAGTTGGGAGAATACCTATTTACTCGAGCTTCTAGAAAATATGAAGATCAGCCTTATCTTCAATGCATCCAATCTCACAGCCTCGATTAAACACCGTTGATGGGGTTTGGGACATAAAGCCATGTCAACCTAAAGTTGTAAAGATTTGGATAATCAGATCATTGCCTCTCCCAATCGACCCTATTAGAAATTTTTACCAAGTGGCAAGGGAAACCCATGAAGAATGGACCTGGATCACTAAATAAGATTTGCAGACACTCAACATGGACTTTTACAAGGACTACTAAGCACAATATTCATCCAAGTTAAAGTTTCTCAAGCAAAGGTGGTGAGTGTGTCAATGCAAACCAGAGGTAGTCCAAGAAGAAGAAGGGCCGATTACTGCTAACCAGAGCCTGAATAAGGCAAAAGAAGTCAATCAATTACTACCAAAAATCAACTGACTTTATGAATTACACTGTCAGAACATACTGATGGTAGGACACACTGTCAAAGGAGAACCAATGGTGCAAAGTCACCTTCAGTACAAGCTGACTCTGAGTTGGATTGGGAGAAGATAAAGAACTGATACCAATGCATCCATGGGAATTGATGGTGGCCTGTTCGCCATCATAGAGAATTTTATTTCTAGAGGCCGTTTAGACGAGATTTCTTAGGTTAATAGTCCTAGGAGTATTATTTTTTATTTCTAGTCGGAATACAAGAGTCCCCATGAATTTCTTGATTTAACGGCCTTGTATCCAATAAATACCCCTTCCCATGCACTCGTTTTATCATTGAAGCATTAGTAAAATTTCTATTGAGATTTCTCCTAACTTCTTGAGTGTGAGGGATTGCTTGAGTGCCCATTATGCAAGATCAGAGTGCCCATTGTACAAGATCATGATTCGGAAGAAGGCTTTGGCAAGAGGTCAGGGTATGGAAGGCTAAACCATGCCGAACCAACTGGTTTGAGATGCACCGAACTGGATTAGTCGGTTACCGGCATGGTTCAGTCCATTGGTTCAAAACAGAGGGAGAGAAAGAATGAGAGAGCAGAAGAGAGAGAGAGAAAGAGAGAGAGAGAGAAGGAAGAGGGGGAAGGGAAGGGAGAGAGAGGGCTCAAAAGTCCTCATTTTGTCAATAGAGGGTTCCCTTGTTTCCTTGCAAAACAAGGGATGCCCTATAGTTTTTTTTGCCACTTTCGAACTGATGTTGGCAAATAGTTTGCTGACCACAGTTTAAGTTGGCAAAAAAAAATGAAATCGGCAAACAGTTTGCCAACTTCTTAAGGGATGTGGGCAAACCATTTGTTAATTTCAGTTCAAAATTGGCAAAAAAAAAAAAAGAAAAATAAGCTATATGTCCCAAAACAGCACAGCATGGATCCTTTCTGTACCATACCATCCGCCGACCAGTATGGGTCCCAATACCAGTTTGGCGAACCTTGTGCTACAATTCTTTTACCGAGATCTTGTGAAGACTAGACATGCGAGGTTGAATGTCCAGCAAGAAGAGAAGGTGTGAGGCCATATAGTTCTTAGTCCAATTTTGCTTCTAGTTTAATTTTTTTGCATTTGGTTAGCTTTCTAATGTGCTACTTTGATCTTTTGTGGGATAAGCAATCCTATGGGGTCCTTTACCTTCACACCTGCAGCATGCCAATTGATGAAACATAAACATATCTTGCCAATAGTAATAATGGCAAGAAAAGTATCCTGTTGTGTTGTGCCATGATGACCATGACCTAAATCCACAACCCATTATCTTAACCATCAATCCTAGTTCCAATGATTTCATAAAACCTCACAGGAATAAGATAACTTAGACCTTAAAGTAATTAAAACTAAATATCACCAAATTAAAATAGCAATGAATTACAAAAAAAAACTTACCAGAATTTGTTGTTCAGCTGCTGCGATGTTCAAAATTTGGGCATCCTGCTTTGAAGCGGCTGAAAAGTCAAATGTGTCAAGAGTCTAATAGCCACTATTGGATATGAACAAATCCTTGTGGATTTGCAGAGTTACAAATATGTTTACATTACCTGAATTTTGTTCATCATTATGGTCCACCTGAAACACAATAAAGATCAAAAAAATATATATTAAGACTGAGAAATTAATAAATCACAAATGCAGGGGAACCAAATAATTGTATATAATACTGATGATGCAATTACTTCAGTTTCAATATGAGATAAAAAAGAACACATAGATTCTTGTTAAGAATTACAAAAAGAAGAATACATTTTTCATAAAAAAAGCAGGACATTCTTGTTCCACTGTAATTTGACACACAATACGTTGATCATGATCAAAATGTTTATGGTGTTCGTATGCAAGAAATTTGGTCATTGATCAGTAAGAAGTAGATATTACGTAGTCGACATTGCAACTATATTAAAGGCATTAAAAATTATGTCTTGCATGGTTGAATTTAAATTAGATAAGATAATGAAGCCCAAGGCTTATGATCCAAAAGAATATCAAGAACAAACACAATATTGTTATTAGAATTACATTAGCAAATAGAAACAAGTTCATTACCCAGTTATGTTCCCAATGATCCAGGTTCCTGAGAGGGTGGACTGGGACAAACCTAACCTTTGGTATTTTTCACACTAAGTGGCTGCCCTAGAATCAAACTATGCTATTGCACTTGTCATCCCATGACTTTACCATTGCACTAAGCAATGGTCCCTATTAGAAAGCAAATATTAGAGCATAAAATTTCAGGAAATCAATAGGGTAATCCTTTTGATTCATTTTTTATCTTTGGGGAGGTGCAAATTCTTTTGATTCGTTGATGAACAAATCATATTACATTTTCCTACACCACATTCATTTACACTCTTAAAGACTTGCATATTTCAGTAATTTTGTTTATGTGCCAAACTCTGTAATTATGAGAGTATGACAACTGAGCAAATGTAGGTTAAAACATGACAAACACTACCTTTACGGTGATACCAAAATATTTCATGAAGCGAGCAAAGGACAATATAGTTTTTTTCTCTATTTTTTTCCTTCTACCTTCCTTGCCATCTAGGATGCATGGATTCCTCCAATTGCATGTTGTGATAGTAGCAAATACTAATACTCATCAAAATACCTTAGGGATCATGATAATCATGTTAAGTATCCTGTTGTTCAAAACTAAAAAACTGCTCCGAGTACTTCCTAGATACACTTCAGGCACATCACAATACCTCCAAGAATAAGGGAGAGTGTTCTCCCCTTCCTTTGATGAACTAGAGTTTGTGATATTGATACTGGTGTACAGAGTACGGATTGGGTTCCATGAATTTGATTGATAACTAAATATCAGTTCATGGAAGTTAATACTATCATATAAAGCATGAGCTATTTCATTTTTGTAACTCAAGATGTCACCCAAAGGGGCTAGCTAGAAGGCTATTAACTAGGATCCTTGGCCCTGCTTAAGTACTCAAGATCTCCTCAACCCACATTAATGTCAGACTAAGCACAAGCCTGTTCGGATCTTCATGCACTCCCCTCATCTAGGCTATGACATCCTTGCCAGGAAAGGAACTAATCACAAACACCATACTAAAGCTGATCATGGGTGGGGCTTGAGCACAGAAAATGTCAAATTTTAGATAGGCCTGATCCGAAGCCTGACTAAAAACGAATATATTTTAAATGGCCCAAGGCCCAGTCCATGATCATCTCCACAACATACCTAGCTTGTGGTCAGACCTAAAAGGGTCTGCACTATATTGTCCCCTAGCCACATGGGTCATAGGCTTACATTGTAGTAATCTAGAGCTTCAGCCAAAAAGGGCTAGCTAGAAGGTTATTAATCAATGTCCTTGGCCCTGCTTAAGTACCTAAGACCTTAGTTCACACCAGTTGTAGGACAAAACACACCAAGATGTGTCTTCACACACTCCCCCCATTTAAGCCCTGACATCTCACTAAAGAAAGGTCCATCACAAACACCAAGATCAGCTCAAGTCAGCCCCAAAAAGACCCATGTTATAGTATCCCTTGGCTATACACAAAAAGGGCTAGCTAGTAGGTTATGAATTGAGGTCTGTGGCCCTACTTAAGTGTCCAAGACCTCTCCAATGCATACAAGCTGTGGAGCAAAACAACTACATGGTTCCTCACAAATCTAATAGCCCACTCCGCTATACAAATATTTGTTTACACATATATGTAGAAAATACATACATTAAATATTGTTTTCAAAACATATTATACCTTGCATTTCAAGACCTGCCACATTGAAGTATCCATATTGTGCAATATTTGCATCATTATCCCTCACCATGCTTCATAGCTTGCTCTCCAGTGTTAGCTCTGACTAGTTTGATATAATTTGTTGTACTCAAGGCTTGGAATCTTGGTACTGGACCCCATACTAGCACCCAACCAGTACACCTTGTACCAAATGTTTGGTGCAATACATACCTTAGCACCAAACCTCGATTCGAGAGGCATGCTGAGTCTTCATACCCCACCAATATGCTATGGTGCATCTTGTACCAAGCAGTGCAGTTGAGTATAGGAAAACAGAGTTGTACCAATGACAATAGGCCAACATTGTAATACTGTTTCTAGGTAACCAAAAAACTGGATAGATGGCACAGGGATGAGAATCCCTTGTAAGAAAGGGTTGAACTAAAAAATAAACCCCATTTCATGTTTTGGTAACGCTAGGGAAATTTTTTAGGTAGAAATGATGCCAACCAATGGTGAAAACTCATTTTGACTCAGACCTTGGCCAATGACAAATGAAAGATGACATAATGAAATTATACATCCCAAACAAAATGAAGTGTTATTAAGAAGTCACAATCTGCATGAATAAGACAAGATTTCTTCATTTTAGTTCTACCTTGTACAACTAATCTTGCATTTGCCTTCAAATTCATTTCATCATTTATTTTTTTCAAGATCGATTGAAATACTGTAGTTTTCTATAAACACCCCTAGCAAATCAAGTTATTTGACATACAAAAATTTAAATAAATAAATAAAACAAAAGAATCTTCAAACACATTTAACTTCTCTCAAGTAGGACTGTAGTAGCAGCTAACTGAAAGTGGAATGGATGATATGGGTTGCTAATACCTATTCAGTTTATGCTGAATGACAAGTCTAAGTTGAAGATTAGAAGAGGAGAGCACAAGAAGCTTTAGGGCAACTGGTCAGGAAAACTTTAGGGCCTTGTTTAAGAATATTAATTGCAGTTTCCTTGTCCTGCCCAATTGGTCAAGTTGCTTGAGGATTTTATTTTACCAGGTTAAACTTTCGGAATGGGTTTTCTGCAAAAATCCTAAAATACCGAAGATTCGTGGACATATTTTTATTAACAATGAAAAGCAAATGGCAATGATTATAATTTCAGACAACAAATATAAATGCTAGAATCTATTCAAATGTAGCAAGAAAACAACACACAAAAAAGGATTACAGAAGCATAGTGTCAATGAACTTACAGATGGTCTCAATTCCAAAGAGTGATGAAGATTCTTATTATCTTCAATAAGTCTGGTTATCTCCTTTTCTTTCTCTTCAATTGCTCTATCAGCAATATCACGAAATGTATAATGCTCTTCCTAGAATTTGACAATGTCAGAAACTAAACAAGATAGATCAAGCCAAACATCTAGTTGCAAGTGCAAGATACCTTGAGCTTTTCATATTGTAGTTTAAGATCTTCCAACTCCTTCTGTGCATCATCTCCAATACGGTTAACATTCTGAGCCTCCAATATGTGATATTTCACTGCAAAGTGTATGCTACTATGCTTCTTATATATTATTAACCAACCATATTAATTAGACAGTGCTGTGTTTGTGCTTCTGTGTGTAGGGGGCATGCATGCATATGTTTGTGCATGTGCTTGTGTAGGGTTGAGAAAGTTTACATTTCCAATGTTCCTCTATACTCTCCAAGTTTTTTTGCCAAGTTTCTTTTTCAGACAGGTATTGAGAGGTAGCAGCATCAAGTTTCACAGTTATGTTTCTTATCCGTCCCTCAGCATCACCAAGAGCTGCATCCCTGAAATCAAAATTCAATTGAAGGTGGTTCTATCTACCAGCTGTTAAAGGTCTGCAAAACATTTGCAAGCTATTAAAAGGTTTAACTGGAAAACCTGCGGCTCTGAAAAGTTCCAAACAAGTTTCACAGAATAATAAAAAATTGGTCACAAAAATATCAAGGTTCTCAGGCTAGCAGAATACTATGTTTAGGTGATAAATATGTTAGGATTTGACAAATCAAATGGTATCTCAAGCTGGAAATGTTAGGACAAATCCTCAATCTTTCCATAAGTCATCAACTACAATTACAACAAAAATATGTTAGTTAATTGAGTACCAAATCATTATTTGATAATCTAATATATTCAGAACTTGATTATTACTAATGGGTTCATCTCCTATATTTGCATTCTCTCTCTCTCTCTTTGTTCTCAAGGAAAAGCAGGGTATGGTAGAAGGGTGTTTCCCCATGGCATAAAATCCCCAAATCTTGACACTGAATAAATGCCCTTGGGCCACTTCTATATGCTGCATTACTTTTAGAATTTCTTTCCTTCTAGATTTTCAAAAATTCATTTTGCTTATAACACTTCTTATTCCAGACTTGAGAAAGAACAAAAAGAAAATTAGGCATCATGACAGCCAAGAAACATTGCCTGATATTACTGGATCAATGAACAAGATGGCCAGAGAGGTAGAAAAAATTACTGAACACAAGAAAAAGCTATGTGAATTAGAAAAAAGGTTCTCATCAAGATTATTGAGACAGAGAACACTAAGATATTCAATTGTTCTCTGGCCTTTGCATGGGAGAGAATGCAATCAATTATTTGTGCCATTCCCAAAATGAGTAAACCTGGACTCTGATAGCAGTACTGTTGTTACAGTTATAGCCATAGATGGACACAAGTCTCCTAGACTGTTCACCATGATTTGTCTATGAGATGATATTTTAAGAGTTGACTTCAATAACGTGCTTCACATGGAAACAAAGTCATGGGCCAAACTGATGGGAACTTAAAATTTAGCATGATGGTCATGGAAAGCAAGAAAGGACCATTCCTAAGATCCAAAATAATAGGCGATCACAACTCAGCAATAGGGACTTCGTCTAAACTTAGTTTCTGGCAAGCTGCCACCTTCGTTGATAAGAAACAGAAATGTCTTGAGATTAGTTCTCCTATAGCTTAACTTATGCTCCTCTGCAAATTATGCTATTTTGGCATGTCAGCTCTGACAGAATAATTGTTCAATGTTCTACATCACAGAACTGCTCTAAACAAGATTGCTCAATGTGATTAACCTTCCTCTTCTCAGAGATAAGCCTTTAGACCACATGTGGAAGTCAAGTTAAAAGTTAGAAACAAAGAAATGTTCCAACAGAATTAATCGATCCTCTTCCATTTCGGAATCCCTCTCTTCTATGGATTATCTCATGCATACAAGATTTTGAAACACTCACTTTTAGGCCAAGTTAAAATTTAAAACCACCTAATATATCACTATTAAGGTTCTAAACGGTTATCCTAGTACACATGGTCTTTCATGCCTTGCTATCACTATTCCTTGTACAATTTACGCCACATTCTCCTTCAATATGGGACTGATTTTTCCAATGAAATTGATGTGACCGCCCATAAACCCTCTGAAAACTGCTATCAAACCAGACAATCAGATAATATGATATTACATCAGCCCAAAAATCTCGCTTTAAGAGATCAAGAGACATCTCATTAAGCACTATATTTGACACAACTCGGAGGAGAAAGATACCATCATCTTCTCAAGGATACTGTTTTAAATGACTGATTTGTACCTACCTATATGTTCCTGTGCATGTCAAGTGCCAACACGTTATGCATATTGTCTTGGTCCCTAAAAAGCACAGCCACAATGCAAAATACTCCAACCCTACTGATCTTGTTTTCTTGAATAATGGTTTGGCATTATCTTTGGACGGCTATCCACACACACCATTTTTTGTGGATCTCATAATTATGTTGCCTTTCCCAGGGAAAAAAAACATGATCCAATTTGCTAAACCATAAATCTGAATCATTTTCCATTTGCTGACCATTTTATTTTAAATTATTGCAACTATTCATCTTATAAAAATCTAGGACCTCACCCAAAATGGCTAAGCTAGAAGGCTATCATTAGGGTTTCTTGGACCTGTATAAGTACCCAAGATCGATCCATTGCAAAACAGAAGTGGGACTAAACACATGCCCTGATAGGTTCTCACATAATCCCCCATTTAAGTCCTTGAATCCTCACCAGGCTCAAGTTCCAAATCTGATTAAATTCAATTGCAAACACCATAATCAGCCTGTAGTCAACCTCAAAAGGCCCCATGTTGCATTGTCCTTTTGTCTACATGGCTATAAGCAAAGTTTGCTCTAATTTCATTTGCAACAGCCCAAGACCTCCCTCAAGAAAGGCTAGCCAAAAGGTTATTATTTGTTTCATTAACCATGTATATGTACCCAAGAGCTACCCAGCACATAGATGTGGAAATAAACATGTCTGCATGGGTTCTCAAATAGCCCCATAGAGGAAATAAGCAATTGTGACTAGAAGTTTATCTCTGAACAAATTGTATATTCCTTGCTTAAATATGGAGTTGCTTTGTAATATCCTTACCCATACATGATGTGGCTCAATTAGCACAAAGTTTTCCACATTATGGAAATGGGACTTTCCATATTGTTTCATATTGGTGTCCCCTCACTCATGTAACACCAAATCCACTAGTAATATTATTAACAAGGTCCACGAACCAGTATCGGAGGTTGTACCAGCCGACTACCAATTTGGTACAATATCAGCATGCACCATACTGGTCCGTACATTACCAGAGCTACGGAGAGAGAGGGCGAGGGAAAGAGAGAGGGAGAGAGGGAGAGAAACAAAGGGAGGGATGGAGGGAGAAAGAGAAAGGGCACCCACTATCGGCCTCATTAATGGCATTGTAGTGATGATAGTGATAAGCCGAAAACCTTGGCGATGAGGATCTTGACCTTGCAAAGGATTATGAGTTAGAGGCTTATGCATGGCGAGCTCATTTCAAATGAACCAAGGTAGGAAGGTTTAAATATAATATTAAGCCGATTCAACCTTTGAACCGAGTCAAACTGCTCAAAACCAAGCAGAATAGAACAATTCAGCTCAATTTGGGCCGATTCACATCGAGTCTTGAACCAAATTGCCAACTCAACCTGGTTTTGTACTAGTTTGGTTTGGTGCACCCTGAACCGAACAGTTCAGGTCAGTTTGGCAGACATTGATTACTATAAAATACCAGTATCAGTTAATTCAGCGTCCGACATATACTATCGATCCTAAAGTTTGCCATAAAAGAAACAATGAATTAAGATTATGATGTCTAAAGAACTTAAAAGAGAAGCTAGACTTCCAATAACAGTTATGATTCACCATACTAAAGCTACATGAAAATAGGGGTATTTTGGAAGAATGTTTAAAATTAGTAGAGATGTAATGTAAAATAGCTAGTTAATTGCCTAGATATGTTTATTTGTCATACAGAACGTTTTAGAATAACATAGGCAGCAGATAGGTAGCCAAGTAGCCACCTAGCACCTGCAGCCAAGGTCAGCCCAAAAATGATAAATTAGAAAATCTAATGAGTAATGAATATGATGAGAAATGTAAAATAATAGTCATAAGAAAAAATAAAATAATATAATACCTATCAAATAAGATGTAGCAAGTCAATAAGAAATGCAACATGGCAATATTCAATACCAATAAGATGCAAAAACATGGGGGTTGGCACCTAGTTGGCCAAGGAGGCAGTTTAAAAGTAATAGTCGTACACGGAAACATACTTACCTTGCAGAAATTTCTTTATCATGGTTGACCAAAGCGTCTTGAAGATCATGGATGGCTTTGTCCCTTTCTGCTAATGCCATGACTACTACTCTTTCGGCTTCCTAAAGTAAATAAAGGACACAATAACCATAAAAGGGAAACAAAAATTTCTTCTGAATGCGTTCAAGGTTATCATTAGGCTGTAATAATGAAGAATATTGCATACTCTGACTGCTTCCTCCTGAGCTTTGATAAATTCTGAGTTCTTAGCTGCAGACAGCTCAGCATCCTTCTTTTGCAAAAGTGCATGTGCGCGGACCTTATATGCAGAAAATTCACTTTCTAAACGGCCGATCTGCAAAAAATAGTCAAGTGAAACCGCTATCCAACAAATGGACAGTACATAATTTGAAGAGCATTTTCCCAGTATATAATGTTAAATAACACCTGTTATGGTTCCAAAAAGAAGTACATTGTTCTGTCATACAATGGAGGCCTCTGACAAATAAAAGTTTGAAACCTTTATGGAGAATTATTCTTAAACTTAGTTTCATCGTTCACTCAATATGGGACTCAAAATCTAAATTTGAGACTATGAGAGTAAAAAATGAACTAAAAAAAAAAAGAATCTAGACTAGGAGTTGGAAAGTCCGAAACCATTCATTTCCACTAATTGAATAACATTTTGTATATATTATATGCTGCTATCAAAAGTAGGTACTTTGTAGGGAAACATGACTTATTCTACATGATATAAGAAGGCAGACAAACTAAAACACAAGCCTTCCTGTCTATTAGAAGTCAGAAGGGCTAGAAGATGAACAAATCAATTGAAGGAAATCCCGGCAGCCAACTCAATCAGGTGACTGGAAACATCAATATCAAGAGTTTTTTCATAAGATCTTACTAAAACAACTAGTATGGTCCATGAGAATTTGCTTGATGTTATACATGTCATGTGAAGTAATTATGGTGGATAGGCTTGTTGCTTTTTATGATATTCCTTCTAGCCAGCAAACGTAAGGCATAATTTTGATGAAACCCCAGTAACTTCCTTTCCTTCATATAAATGTCATTGTGATTTACCGGGCTAAAGGTAGCGAAAGAATGTAAACAGGTAATGAATTCACTGAAATTTGGTACATAGAATTATGGGATTGTTTTCATTTTTCAACTAGAACTCTTCAAGTAACCGCATGTTGAAGAAAATTTCAAAAAAATATTGACCCATAGTGGTGTCCATACTTGTTGATTCCATTACCTTAATAATGTTAAGGAATTTAAGTTATGGCTATAAACACAGAATAATACTAGCATAAAAAAAATGCTACACATGATTAACAGTTTTTAAATGAACCAATTATGTCATAAATATGTTCAGAAACAATTATATTCTTTGCTCAAGCCTATAGAAAAACATTTCAATTAGAAAAAATAGATCATCAAATTTAGTCCTTGAGTACCTCTAGTACATCTTTCAAATGATTTAAGTACCTTCTACATAATTCTGTGCTAATATTCCGCAGAACACAGTTTCAAAGTAACATATACTTTCACAATATGCAACACCATGGACCTTAGCTAAGAACATTCACCAACAAAAAATGCTAGGCACGTACAGACTAACATATTAGAGGTCATGCAAGAGCTATGGTAAATGTGCTGCAAGGAAGTTTCAATAGCACATATGACTATAATCTCTGCTTCCAGAAATTCACCTTAATAACATAGAATACATCAGCATAACACAATACAATGAGTTTATCATATCTTATAAACAATATATTTCATGAGTTAAAAGACTAAGAAATGAGTTCTACGCAACATAAAGGACTTACATAACAATTTAAGTGATCAATCAAAACTCAAATCCAGCATAAAAAACTAAATAATGGATACTAATTAGGGATATGTGAATCAAGAAGTTGCCAACTAGCCAAGTTGGTAAAGCCTCTTGTCTTGATACATGAGACCTCGGTTTGACCGTGCCCTCACTCCAATATTCCTGACCTGAGCATCCAACTGTTCTCCTTTTGAAAAGTGGATCAACATTTAGATTTAACAATTTTGCCTCTAAAACTGAACCAAAATTAATCTGTGAACCTCAATTTTGGTAGCTTTAATAGGTTTCAGCTGGAATCAGCCATCACAAGCAAGCCAACAGCAGCCCATTCTTAGGCAGGGCCGCATGCATGTTCAACACATCTTCAACCATTTGTAAGCCCCCTTTGTCTAGTTTCACATTAAGAGGCCAGGTTTTCATGTTTCAGTGTGAGGCTGTGAGCATTCCATCATTTGACTGCATTTAAATGCAATTAAGGCACATCTCTTGTTTGGTTTGGCAAGAAATTGGAAAATAGGTGATTTGCTTAAAATAAACACCCTTTTGTTTCCGTACTTTGATCTATGCCAGCTGAAAAAACACAGTAGAATTTGCTTACCTACATGAAATCCACTAGTTTGGTGTGAATTTCATGCAACAAACTCTTTTAAGTAGATTTACTTTAGATTTTTCTTTAACAGAAAGCATATAATTCTAGAAGAGGGTGTTTGCTAAGTAGCGTCATGAATGTGATTGCCATAATACTTAAACAAGTGATATGTCTTAGAGAGGACTATCGAATTTTAACAACATATTGGCATAATAGATTTATGAAATCTAAAGATATAAGAAACAGCCTAGCATTTTCAAGTTGAATTTTTGACACAAGGCTAAAAATCTGTAGTCTGACCTAAAACAGAGAAATCAGCTTTTATTCTTGGAGAATTGGAATTTTTAAGTATTTTTGGTGAATTCAAATAGGGAGTCCTTTCTTCTTTACATATAATGTCTCAAGTAAATGTCTCATTTACTTGAATGATAATATTTGCAAATAAGTCCGCCTCTGGCTATCCACCCCCATCTTGAGCTATCTGCCAAGTCCCTTACTTTTTGGACTCCTGACCCAACTGACCTAGGTAGCTGATTGACTTAATAGGCTCCATTTATGACTAACATATTTAGTGGGGTAACCGTCCTAGTGAAGTGGGCTCCATATAAATTGAACCACCTCCCCTTTTTCATAAATAGAGGCAAGGAGGGAAGCAAGGGGGGAATGGTAGCTTGGCTGGGAGAAAGGAGGAAGAAGAAATTCTGTATAATGGTTTTGGATTTTGTTTTCTTCATTTTAGTAGGTAACTTCTGCATGTGCCTAAGATTTTGGCTTTCTATTTTGAATTTTATGTTCCATCATATGCTTATCTTGTTTTCAAAAATTTAAAAGTTTGAGGTCTACCTCACAAGTATTTTATCAACCATCATGATTTCAAGTTAAATTTCATGTTTGTAACCCGAATGTCAGTTCTAAGCCTAGATTTTGCTTTGAAACCCCAAAAATCCTAATCAGTTCAAAGCTTATGGCTTCCTTTGTGGTTTATGAATTTTGTACCAATTTGGAACTCATGTGTTGTCTAAGATATAATTCTTTAAACTAGTTCTAGAACCTAGGGTTCCCTTTGAAAGCTTGGATTCTATAATCCAATTTTAAAGTCGTTTTTGAATTTGAAACCAGAGATTTGTTCCCAAGACTTTTGGCCAATTCGTTCCTTGAAAAAACACATTACCATGAAAACTGGAAGTTGTGTTCTAGCATTTGATATCGAAATTCAAGTTTTTACAAGATTTCAAGTCTAAATTTTGGAAATTGAATGTGTTTTGGAATTTGAACATATGCATTATGACTTCATTTTTTATCATGCTTTTGAATTCTGACATCAATTTGTTCCAACTAGAACAAATTATAAGTGGTTTACAAAGCATTTGGAAAGTTTCATAGATTAAAATATAATAAAAGTGAAAGATTTATGTAAACCCCTAGCTAGGTGGTACATTAGCCTCAATCAAATTACTGATGAAGATGTCTTCGGACCCCTGATAAGGTGGTATATCTGGCCTGATTCCTAATATGAATGAAGATTTGCGAACCTTGGCTAAGCAGTATTTGTGAACCTCGAGGTTTTATGTCCTCGAGGTTTTATGTGGCCTCAATTGCATTAGCAACAACGATTTTATGTAGCCTCATCTAGTTTATTGGTTCACCATGAGGATTATGTGGCCTCATTAGGTTTAATAGAGAAGATTTTATCTAACCTTGTCTGCAGCCATGGAAGATCTTATGTAGCCTCATCTAGTTTATTGGTTCACCGCGAGTATTATGTGGCCTCATCCAGTTTAATAGGGAAAATTTATCTGGCCTTGTCTGCTGTGAGGCTTTATGTGGCCTCGACGTATCCGTAGAATTTCATCAGAACATATGAAACTATGTGAATATAACAATTTTTGAAATATAGATTGTGTTTTAGTAATTTTATTTCTAACAAGTATTTTACTTATGATTTTATGCAAATTATTTGGACTCCTAAATTTGGATTTGAACATTTCTATGGCATCTTATTTCCTAGTGAAAACTTGGCTTTTGGAATTTCATAACAAAATAGTTTCAATGAATTTCCATTCAAGCCCTTTATTCATAATTTGGTCATGTGTCTCATTGTAAAGTTATTTGTTTCTTGTGGACCTTAACTTCTGTGATCATGGTACAAGTTTACTTACTGTGCTTCTTAGCTCACTACATTCATTACACAAATTTTTCGGAGTGATTATAGAAAATTCTGGTGGCCTTATTAAAGGAAGGGGACTCGATATTCTGAAGTTGCCTTTGGATATGGCAATCATAGGAGCAGTGTAGACAATGCCCCAGTTTGTGTTTAGTGACTTTACATATTTAAAGTTGAATATCATGTGTGATAACCTATACTTAAGTTTGTGACCTGAATTTTATTTTAGGGGTTTGGGCAATAAAATAACATCGCTTAGTGATTGCTATATTAAATCATATGGCTTCATTTAAAAACATTAAATATTGATAGTATTTGATCGACTTATATTGAGGAGGATTAAATTTGAACATTAGTTCACTTGATTTCGGTAGTTACACCTTGGGGTTCAAGTAAGTTAAATTTGGGAGCATGACATTTATATTGCGGGATCATGCATGTTACGTAATCTATATATGAACTCTACAAATTTTGGTTCACATGTTAGAACAGATTCCATGGCAAACAAAGATGCTAATCTTTTTTCAACTTTTAGAATATGGAAGTTTTAAAGATTGGAACCAAGAGTCACCAACCAGCATCAAAGAGTGATCTATTTGGTACAATATAGGTCCATGTCGTGCCACTCTGAGGGGTACTGAAACAGGGAGTCAGAGAGGGAGGGAGGGAGGCCAAGAGAGAGGGCTCGAACAGTCATCATCATATAGGGGGAGAGAGAGAGAGAGGGAGGGAAAGGGAGAGGGAGAGAATGAGGGAGAGGGGGGGGAGGGAGCAGGGGAGAGAGAGAGAGAGAGAGACGGCTAGAATAGCTGTCATCATCATCATCAAGTGGGAGAAAAAGGTAGAGAAAGAGAGAGAGAGAGAGAGGACTTACTTGGCAAGGGATCTTGTCATCGACATCATACAACATTCTCGTTGAGCTAGTTGAAAATGGAGGGCTTTGGAGATTAGGGTTTTGAAACAAGGGAGAGGCAAGGCAAAGCAAAGCCAGGGTGAGTTTTCAATTCCGAACGAAAGTTTTGAACCATACCGATAACTGACCAATCCGATTAGGTACAGCCAAACTGGCCAGTTTGAAATATTTCGGCTAACCTTGATCGGAACCACCAAAATTCTAAACTTAAGCATCCTAGACTTCACAAGATACTCTATTAAAATCAACATAAAATGATTGTTCAAAAAAAAGGTACACGATGTCCTCTAGGTTTTTGCTGGTTTTCTTTGATTTTCCAATTTTTCATTCGATAAATTATATGAAAAATCATGGAAGATGCCACTTCCATGGAAACGATATGTTTCCTAATACCATTTTCACATTCATCCTCCGTACATAGTTTTGGACACTTTTGCCCCTCTCATGTTTTCATCACTAGAGTGAAACAATACATGAAATACCATTCAACAAGATATGGACCTCATAGATTGAAATCATTTAGCATGGATTCAATGGTTGGCTTCCCAACTTAAAAAAGCAAAAAACAAACCCTGTGGCCCCATAGATGGATATCTTCTAGCATTGTTTCATTGATAGAGCTCAAGCAGCCCTCTTTGTGCTTCATCAAGTGCAACTGGCTCTGTAGGAAGTCAACCAACTGCCTTCTCTCTCTCATGATGGCCATGACCAAGGCTCGTGGTCTCAATATTGGACTATGTACCATTTGGAGACCTATATAGTATAGTACACTACCATACCATATCAAATTGTACCAATACACCAAAAAGGTATTCTTGAATCCCTTTATTTTGAAGGTTTTTAAGATTTCGTTTTTTTTAGTTTTGAGTGAAAAATAGGGTTTATGAGTCTGCTTTTTGATGTTTAAATATAATATACTTTAATTTTTATGTTACATGCCTAAAGGATGGTGTGACTATACAATACAATACATGTTAAATTAAAAAAGTTATAGAACTTAATAGATCTGGCTAACATCTATAGCATATCATAAAATCATGCCAAAATATAAAACTTTGGTATGATTTTCTTATATCTTTTCAATTTCTGCGCACTTGTGGGATGAAATAGGAGAAAAAGAAAATAGAAGAGGGCAGTACTTGGTTCAAAGGAACATTTCACCCTTCCACTCTCTCCCTCTCTTTCTCCTCTCTTACATTGAAACAAACAGAGAAAATGGCATCAAGCACTTTCTCTCATAATAATTAAGGCTCCGAACTAGTATAGAGCCCTTACCAAGCCAAACCACTCGAAACCGAGGAGTTCTGATTCAAGTATAATCCCATGCCATGACCAAAAATCATCCTAGTTCATCATTGATACAATATTGTATACCATGGACATGACAATTAAGGCTCATCTAGAGTATGTACCTTTCTCATGACCAGATGGTTTTGAGGGAAATGGAAGACATCATCATTCCACATTGCGGCTCATTATCATGTCTCCACTTTGTTGGCTGGTACTCCTCCAATGTCCAATAACTTGGTGCACTAGTGCTACCTAGGTCCCTCTCATGTTTGGCTGCCCACTTCCACCACCATATTTGGATGCCAGGTTAAAGGAACAGTCCAATAAGGAGCAGAATGTCAGGCTATTGACCCTTGGTCCCTACTAGTGGGAGTTTTGTCATAGTGTCTTGTTGTTTCGGAGTTGTCTTCTTCTTGCATGGGGTTTTTTAATGGTTGGGAGTTTTTTTGAAGAACTATGACAAATGGAAGTCATATTGAAGTCATGTTGTATGGGCCTTTTCATTGTTTTATCCAAGGTTCACAATCTCATTACTGAACCCCATATTGGTATCATCCTATTATAATGTCAGTACGCAATATGGTATGAGACAGCAAGGTGTATCCAGTGTTGATACAGTACAAGACTGCGTATTAGTTCAGTATCGATACAATACAGTACGTCTAGTACGATAGGGTACTAACCGGTATAGCAAATCTTTTTATCTTTGTATTGCTTGGGGTTTTGTTTCCTTCGTGTAGGTATCAAGATGTTAAATAGAAAGTAGGCATTCGGTTGTTATACTCTCTAGATGACATATACACTACTCAGTTACCAAGAAAACAAACAAAAAAAATGTTGCATCCAAAGTTTGCCGTCTCGGTATCGACGGCCATTTCGGCCGACCGGCGATATGGATTGGTATTGTTCCGTACCATACCGAACCGACAGCGAATCGACAAAAGCACCAGACCTGAACCGGGAGAACAAAAAGAGAAAGAAAGAAATAGAGAGAGAGGGAAAAAGAAAGAAAAGGAGGGGAAGGAGGGGCAGGGGCCATCGGATGGCCTCCGATTGGCCGCCGTGGCTGCGGACGGCGCAGTCCACGCACGCGGAGCTGCGGATGTGAAACAGAGGCGACACCCCTGTTCACGATTTTTTTAAAAAAAATCAAAACTTGAGTGAAGCGGAGAAATGGTTTGCTGGCTTCATTGATTTTAATTTTTTTAAAAAACCTAAACAGTGAAGCCGAAAAATGGTTTGTCGGCTTCACTGTTGATCTTCATTTTTAAAAAAGGTCGCATGAACAAGGGCGACGCCTCTGTTCCACGATCGCGACACCGCCTGCACTGCTTCCGCCACCCCCTCTCCCGACCTCGACGAAGCCCGCATCCGCGACGCCGTCCGCTCCCATCTCCGATGATCTCCCCCTTCTCTCTCTCTTTCTCACTCGTTTCAAAGCCCTATCGATCAAACCGACAAGCCACGGATGCTTTTGCGGCCCTCCGGTGGCCGTAGCGCGCCACCATCGGTCTCCAGCGGCTCCTACCTCCCTCCCTCTCCTCCTCTCTCTCTCTTTCTCACTTTTCCTCTCTTTCCCTCCCTCCCTCCACCGGTATACCGTTTGAACTGGCTGAACCGTGCCGATTCCCCACCAGTCCGACTCGATACGGAGTGTACCGATCGATTTGGCATGGTACAGTATTTCCATGATTGCATCAAATCCTTATCCTAATGCTTGAGAGAAAGAGAAGGGAGATCAAACGTGTTTCTTTAGAGTTTCCGAGAAGGAAACTGCTTTGCAAGATGACTCCCCCACCACCACAAGTAGGCCATGAGAACACAAATTTTATATGCATGTGAGGAGGGAAAAAAGAAAAACCAAAAAGAGAAGCAGATGAAAGCAATTCAACTTAATTCTTTGGTCTAGGTTCTTCCTTTTCAGGTTTTCCACTTGCATGGGATGCAGGGGGTTGTTGGCTTTGTTGTTATGTGAGACTCTCTTTTGGCCCAATCTAGATGATGCATGGGGACGCCCAGCTATGATGCCTGGGGATGCCCAGCTATGATGCATGTCCAGCTTCAATATGTTGTCTCCATGATATAATATAGCTCAGTAACTTACCAAGAAATGAAAAGGCAGTGCCAGTGGTAGAGGAAAATAAATAAAAGAAAAGAAGCTTTTGAACTAATGACAAGCTTGGAGTGGGAGTCTTTGGCTTACTCAGAGAGCTCAGTGATCATGTACAGGAGGTTGGCATCACGCCTGCACCAAGAGAAAGAACAGAGAGGAAGCAAATGGAAGAAGTTGAGAGTTGAGGGAGAAGATAAGGACAACATCACCTTTCTTGACTTTGAGATAGAGAAGAGCTAAAAGGCGTCAAAGTGGAGTGGAGAGACTGGTAGTGAAGCAATGCACAGCGGGAAGAAGGGAACCGCAACAGGTTTTCTTGTCCACATCAAGGGAAGGAGGTGGTCACCCAAGGCTAGGCTGCAAAAGCTATCATCATGCAGAGAGGCAGGGAGAGTAAGGTTTGGTGACTGGGATGCAAATGCTCGAGAACCAAAGGGATGAGTCACGTGTTGATCCATGTCCAACAGCATTATCCATCCATGGGGTACATCGAAGAGATATTATGTGATCTAGTCAGGCGATAATAGTAGAAGCCTAGAGGGTAAAAGTGGACAGAACAATTCATGTAGGCCCCATTTTAAAATATCATTTATGGGTCATGTTGATCCATGGAAGAGATATCATGCAATCTGTAGGCCATGTGTGGATACATGTTCTATAGCATTATTGTGCTATAGAGCCCAAGGAAGAGATATCATGTGATTCAAAGTTTTCTGTACCATGCCGAACCGGCCGGTACACTCCGTACTGTACCGGACCGGCGGGGAACCGGCACGGTTCGGCCAGCGAAATCGATATACCGGAGGAGGGTGAGGGAAAGTGAGGCAAAGTGAGAAAGAGAGAGAGAGAGAGGAGGGAGGGAAACCCCAGCCACCGGAGGCCACCGGTGGCCCGCTGCAGCCGTCGGAGGGCTTCAGCACCCGGTTATCGCCCGATAGGACTTTTACAAGAGCGAGAAAGATAAAAAGAGAAAGCTCAGAGGGTGGGGAGCGACGTATCGGAGGCCGGCGGAAGGGCCATCAATGTTTGTCGAGTAGCCGCCGTGGCCACCGGACGGCGGAAGCGGGCACGTAGAGCCACGACTGTGGAACGAGGGCGACAGCCCCTATTCATCGCCCTTTTTTAAAAAACGAAGGTGAATAGTGAAGTCGGCAATCGGTTTGCCGGCTTCACTTTGGAATTTTTTAAAAAAAAGGCAACAGTGAAGCCGACAATCGAAATGCCGGCTGCACTTAAGTGAAGCCGGCAACTGGTTTACCGGCTTCAACTATTTCGACCTTTTCAAAAAAATAGCCGTGAAACAGGTGCGACGCCCCTGTTTCACGCCCGCCGCACCGTGCGCGTGGACTGCACCGTCCAACGACCAACCGGAGGCCGTCCGACGGCCCCTCCGACTCCTTCCCCTCCTTTTCATTCTTCCTCCCTCTCTCTCTATCTCTCTCTCTCTTTTTCTTCTCTCGATTCGGATCCTTTGCGTTCGTCGGTTCGCGTCGACCTGGTATGGTATCATACCATACCGTACCATACCGCCGGCCGGCCAATATGACTGCCAGTACCGATTCTGAAAATCTTGATGTGATTTGATCCAGTTGGGTGATAACTTTGGAGGGTAAAAGTGGACAGAACAATTCCTGTGGGTCCCCCTTTCAAATATCATTTGTCCATCCTAACAACATCTAGAAGAGCTCCATCTGACCTCCTCTAGGCAAAATCATATGGCAACAAAAACAAAAATGACCCTACAAAACAGAAGATTCTATGGCAGTGGCATCTTCCACGAATTTTCTTGCAACTTATCCTTTGGATTTTTTTTCTTTTTTGGATATTAACTACCCAGAAAAAACTGCCAATACTACCAGAACCAATGCCCTGGTGGAGTCTGAAGGAAAATTCTAGCTTTGGAGCCTTGACATTAAATGATAGCTAAGAGGGCATAAGATTCTATATTTATGGTTAATTCACTTAGCTAATAGAGTTGATGTACCTCATCTTTGGCAGCCATAAGTTCAGCATCTCTTGTATTCAGTAATTGATTCTGCATGGATAACTCTAATTCCAATTGACCTGTAAAGTCAACAAGAGTTGTGTTATTTCTTTATACTTAAACTAAACAATTACAGAAATACATATGATTTAAAAAAATATACTTCTCATTTTAGCTGATTCAATTTCAGAGCGTAGGCAGGCACTCTCAGATGCCTCTAGCTTAGTTCTAAGTGCTTGGCATGATACTTCCCACTTCTGTCGCTCTTTTTCCTGAAAAAAAAAAAGAAGAAAAAAGAAACAGAAAAACAGGATGTAAACGATACAAAACTGTTAAGGATTATTACTCAGAACAGATATAACAATCACAAATGAAAACATGAGCCTGCTGAGAGCAAATTTGCATATGGGCATCGATTACATAATGGAGCTCTAGACAGCTGCAATCATCTAGAAATCTTAGAAAAGAGAGAAAAACCTGCATTTATCAGTAAAAATATAGTGATACTGCTGAATGGCTCATTATTGGATTTTACATTGTGCTTATTGGTTATTTTTACATATTTCTCTCTCAGCTTTATGTCAATCATATTTTATACCAGCCAATTATTTTCACCCACAAAACAAAAGTTGCAAATCTCAAAGATAAATGTTCATCAACGGGCCTCTAAAGCCGAATTTGATGAAATGTTATAGCATGATAAATGTTATAAAATAACAAGCAACAGGAATGGACCTGATGTATGCAAAGCTCAAACCAAGGTTTTACATCCCAATAGGGCAAGAGGTGTCCCAATCGTCCCATCCCATTCCTGTGAGAAAATGGGATTGGGACAGACTCAGGATACAGAAACCCATCCATGCAGGGAGAGAAGAAGAAACATGAAAGAAGGAAAGAAAGGAAAGATAAAGAAAAGGAAAAAAAAATGAAAGGAAAGAAGAAGAAAAATGAAAAAGAGAAAGGGAGAAGAAAAAAAGAAAAAGGAAAGGAAAAAAGAAGGTAGAGAAAAAGAAAGAAGAAAGCAAAAAAAGAAGGAAAGAAAAAGGAGAGCAAGATAAAGGATATCCACCAGGATGCATGACCAGGATTGCTATCAGGATGGGATGGGATAGCAGGAGAAGAAAAAAAAGAAAAAAGAGAGGAAAAAAGAAGGTAGAGAAAAAGAAAAAAGAAAGCAAAAAAAGAAGGAAAGAAAAAGGAGAGCAAGATAGAGAATATCCACTAGGATGCATGACCAGGATTGCTATCGGGATGAGACGGGATAGCAGGACATCTTGTTCCATGGAGAAACCGGAATACTTTTGTTTCATGAGATTTAAAACCTTGGCTCAAACTAAGGATTCAAGTCCTAGCGAGACGTCCTGTGAGACACCGGGATGGGATACCATCCCATGCATTGAGATAGGGCCGCTCTGTCAGTGTCCCAGCATTCCGATCAGGACATCTTGGGACATCCTCTATCCCAAATGTTAGGACGAGGCACGATGATGGTGCGTTCTATTTCATGAAAAAATCGAGACAACCCCGTCCCTCGGGATTTAAAATCTTGGCTCAAACATCAAAAAATGACACTCATTTTCTAACCAATACTAGTTGAAATTTAATTATTAGCTACTTAACAATCATCGAAGATGCAGATTTGAATGTGGGAGGAGGGAAAGTGCTTTATGCCTCTATCTATATCAAGATAAATGCGAATATACAAACTAGAACATAGTGCTTTATCTAAATCTGCACTTATCAAACTCTTCATCATTCTTGGTTAAAGATTTGCACTAGAATTGGCAAGATCCAGGAAAGAAAAAAGAAGTAAAAACGTGTTACTAATCATAAGCATATGAATCTTTTGTAAACAACATATTGTTAATCCATGACAATGAATTTTGCCCAAGTCTACTAGTGAAGAAAAAGGGAAGAGCACCATGGCATATATTAGCTTACATGTTATAGTTATTTGACATCATCAAAAAAATATAAAATTTTTAAGAATATAATAGAAGAATATCACATCTAAGTGCCCCCAAATACTAATTTTCATATTACGAACCAAAATAATAAAACATACCTAAGAACCATGATCTAAAATAATTATTATTATTATCACATCCCTATTACATTGTTATGGTTATATGCAGAACACGCAGAGATAGATGAAGATTTTCTCAATGAAGCAACATAAGTCAAGTGCTTACATGCCAATGAGAATTGAGAAGAAATTTCAGTAGAGATAGGCAAGGTTGGAGGTTTTCTGACAATCATGATGCTTGGAAATTAAATTGGTGATGATATTATCGACAAACCAATAGAATATGGACATCTTCCATTTCTGGATTTGTTTTAAAGTTTTGAATGTCCAATTCTTCTGGACAATTGGAAATCGAACAATCACATCAAGCAGACAGGAAACAATGCCAGCTAACATCATTGTAAATCGGAAAGAATATGGCAGATCGAAAAGTCTGCTGCATATATCCTTAGATTTCTCTGTCAGCTTACAAGAACATAGAATATTTTATCACGAAATACCAACTTTGGATATCAACAGTTCTTTAATAGCTACTCATGGAGTGTAAGAGTCAGAAGCCCAAAGAGCAATACATACTAAGGTGATGAATAATGTCTTTAATGTCAGCAGTTGGTATGATGCTTTATGATTTCTACCGAATTATAACCTAGAGACCGTGCCCCCCAATTCCCATATATATGAGCTTCTCATTACAAGTCATTTTCAGTTCATTTCTGCCCATGCCAATCAACTGCCATTTATGATTAATGTTATCATTCTCTTCCATTCTCCCAATTTAAGACTCTTAAAAAATGATAGAATTTTCTCAATATGTTACCAGTAGTTAAACCCTACCGAACCAAAAATATAAAAGACTAAATGAATATATTTCTCACTCATACATGCTGGTCTTTAAGATGGTTAAGTTCTCCTCTCACTTCCTCTAGTGCAGCTCCAAGTCTTACAGCTTCCCCAGTCGAAGCTGCATCCATCTCTGCAATTTTTGAATCTTTCTCAGCTAGTAGCATCTGCAGAAAAATAAAAAACAATCAAATATGAGCATCAGTTTGTTCCCAGCATTTATCAAGGTACTTATGTCTTAAATAACTGTCCTTCAGAATGCCCATTTGTAGAAAACATTAAACAAAGCATAAGGAAAGCCAGCATTCACAATGACAAAGAGCAAGTGACCTCTACATTTTCCATAAAATTATACCACAAAGTTCAGAACTTCAGATAAAAGTACACAGGTTAACAAACTAATTATTGCTTCATTTGATTCATCATACTGTTTCTGCAGTTGAAGACAAACTACTTGTTCCCATTAAAGAATTAAAAAATTTCTGCAAATCCAGCTGGACCATAACTAAATATTGAAGTGAAAAATGCCAAGGAAATAATCAATTTCACCAAGTTATTGAAAACATGAACTCATGGTGATCATCTCAAAGCCCTTAAATGTGTTCATCCCTTTTTCAATGATAAGTAGGATGTAAGAATACTTCAACACGCATCATGATCTGACTAAATGTAGCACACTGAAACTTCAACACATACCGTGCCAATTGAAGTTATAAGTGGCTTCAGTATAAAATCTTCAAGTTTGTGGGATATTTGTAGATAAAAATAAAGCACAAATGATTTATATATGCAAAAACTTGTAGGTGTATGATTTTGAAGGGGAGAGAGCAGAGGACAATGGGTTCCAAACTTACAATCTTGATAGTACAAACATCCAATGGATGCTATATATAACGGGACTCTTTAGCATGGTTCATAATCTATACATCTTAGAACATATGGACCAAATTTTAACAAGTTTGTAAACTACTGAATAGATACTTTCAGAGCTTCTGACGTGTTGACCATGTGGTCACAAAATGAACAGTTTCTCAAAAACCAACATCTAGATATATACACAGAGTGGGTCTAGGTGATTTAAATATTTTCAAGAATGTGTCCAACCAAAACTTTGTTGCTAGATATACATTTCATAAGGAACTTTCATCATCTCATAATGGATCAGGTGGAGTCCAATCAGATCCTTTTCCAGACTTAAAACTGTTTGGAAGTTCGTCTTCGTTTGGAACTCAAACTGGTTCAATATGAACATATCACAGGTACAGATAGAGCCAATGTGGTCTAGTGCTGGGCGGATCCGGGCCTGTGCAAGTGCAATCCACATGCATCACTAGTCTCAGTCAATTAAAATAACTACTTTAATAGAGAATTGTGGTCAAACTGCACGACTTCAAGGTTCTGAAATGACCTAGACCAGAAGACCTATGAGTCAGCACTTCAGAGAGTGTAATTCGCTCTCATCTAAAACACATAAAGCAAAACCTTACATTAAAGTAACTACTTTGAATAGAGAATTGTGGTCAGACTGCAACTTCAAGGTTCTGAGATGACCTTGATCAGAAGACCCATGAGTCAGCACTTCAGGGAAAGTAATTCACTCTCTTCAAAAACACATAAAGCAAAACCTCTTGGAACATAACAGCACACATTTAAGGAATTTATACTACATAGTACCTGGAGAGATGAGATTGTTTCAGCTGCTTTGTTCCTCTCTGATAGAGCATCAGCAAGTTGTGTTTCCAAGCTTTCTAGTTGCTGAAGATGAAGTAAATATGAAGATATATGTCCAAAATGCGTAATTAATTCTTTTAACTAGACCGAATGCACCTAAACAAATATCTTTTACCTTTTGGTGCTTAGTAGAAAGCTCTGCTATTGATGCTTGCCTTTTGTCTTCTGCAGCTTGCAATGAACCCCGAATTTGCTCCAACATCTATCAGAAATTTTTATTAGTAATATTAGGATTATCTCAATAATCAGCTCATATTTTGACCGCAAAACTAAAATTAAAAATCAAAAACAATAAGACTAAAAAAGTTCACTGTATTGCAATTGTTAACGTCTGCAAAAATTAATCTATGGCGTTGCAACAAGTGAACATTAAGAATGTGAGACACATACAGATATACATATTTATTCAGTTTGTCATATGTCAAGACAAACTAAGCATTCTCTGCAAGCTCCTCTTGCACAGTATCAATTACTACAGAATCCCAATTGATGAAAAAAAGGTGACGTAGTTTAAGAGTTTAGATAAGCTTAATAAGAGAATAAGCCCCATTTGGCACCACTTTTGGAAGATGAAAAAGAACTTCTTGGAGGGCCAAAAGCTTTTCTGGGTGACTTTGAGGTGTTTGGTAAAATTTTGAAACCACTTTCTGCCTCCTCCAAAAGCTAATAAAGGTCTACCAGAGAAAAGCTCCAATTGGCAGCTTCTAGGTAAAAGCTCTACTTGAGAGACATTGAGAAGTAGTTTTTTTAGCAAACCCTCGATTAGGAGACCTAAGTTCAAGTCCCAACAATGGGTTTTTCAAAAAACTAATTTAAAACTCTTTATTGCCATAATCATTTAAGTTGGTGGCATTTTATTGCCATAATCATGCAATCAAGGATTTGAGTTTAATCTTATGATGATGAGGATCTACTCCCTTCTAATTGTTTAAAGATTGATCAACCATAGGGAAGACGAAGCACAGAATAAAGTCAAACATTGAATAATAATGAGATGGATGTTTTGCGTGATCATATAGCGACTCTTCTTATGAGTTGTGGACTTTTTGTTTAGGATAATTATGCTTGTAACATGAATATTGATAAATGTTGGTGAATATTTATGTTGCTAATATGATTGTGGATCTATCAACAATTTTATTGCCATTTTGTAACTAGGTGAAAGTCAAACATTTATGATAGTACCATGTAATAACAATATAATACAATATAATAATATTATTATTACATAATTATATTATAATAATCATAATATAATCCAATACTATTATATTATATAATATAATATTTTTTTGAATGCTATTGAAAAAATAGTGCCGTGTTATTATATAATACCTACAAGATCATTATAGTATGGTAATATTATAAATATTATTATATTTTATATTAAATATAAAAAATATTATTTATTATATTATTTAGATTAAAATACCAAAATAAATAATTTACAAATTTTGTCATGCTAAAAGTATCTTCTCAGTTAGGTTACTAACAAATGTTAAAGTTCACAGCACTTCAAAAATGTAGTTATCAAAAAGCAAATAGTTTTTTATTAAAAGCTCTATTACCAAAACTCTATAGACAAAAGCTCTACTACCTATAGCAATGCCAAATGGGGCCTTGGTTGTATCTGATTATGGATAAACCGTCTGCTACTTTGAGTTAAAAATTTGCCATGAAATTAATACTTCCAGAAGTAGACCTGAGTTAAAAATTTGCCATGAAATTAATACTTCCAGAAGTAGACCTACATTATGGCATTCTCGTATTGGTTATAATATGTATAAAATAGTTCATGTACACAAATATCATGATAGTTGATATTCAATAACTCAGCTGATGCTTTTTTTTTAAAAAAAATTTACACTCTTATTTTAATTGAACATATGTGAATTACAGGTTTTAAACCCAGGGTTTCATGCCTCATGACATAGATGAATATTTATGGCATTTCTTGGTGAGAACTTGCTTCAATAGGGGTGATGGCTGGTGAGATTTGTGGCAGGCTAAGACAGGAGTACCTGATCGTGATAATCAACCTAGACCAACCCACCTAACAAACAAGCCAAAACCTTAAATCTTAAGGCAGAACGAACATAAAACACATACGCAATGAAGCAACATCGAACCCTTTTGCACACTAACCCACTGAAAACAGACCAAAATCTAGAAGGATGAGAAGGAAAGGATATGCTAGTAGAGTAACTATAGCTATCACCTCTTCCGCACAATGACAACTGTCAAAAAGAAAGAAAGGAAGAAAAGAAAAAGGGAAGAAACGTAGATATCATGCATGACCGAGACTGCTACCGAGATGAGGCAGGACAATAGCGGTCCTGTTCCATAGAAAAACCAAGACACCCCAATCCCACAAGATTTAGAACCTCGGCTCTATCACGAAACGACACAACATAGCATATATTTCCATGCCAATGCCATGCCAACACACCATCCGCACATAATACACTTCAATTCTTGGCTATATTGATGGTTCAAAGAATATGATACCACATGATTCAATGTTTTTGCAACAAATGGGATGCTATGCTAGTGATGCATCAATGATGTTGCAACAAAAGCATTAGGATAGGAATCATATGGTTTTAATTAAGACATTAACAGCACAAGCATAAAGCAATGAAAATGTAAAAAGAAGTACCTGCTCTTTCTCAAGCAAGGACTGCTTTAAACCTTCAAGGGCATTTTCCTTGGCTTCTAATGTAAGACGCATTTCCTCAATGTTATCACGAAGTCTGAAAATTACTTATATCAATAGCAGTGTAAAAGCATCTTATAATCCAGAGGCTATAAACAGAAGCTGTTACTATAGAAAAAGGGGATAGGGACCTGCATAAAGACAGCATTGGTTACCGCAAACATACTTTGTGGCTAGGATGCAAATTATATATGTTGCAAGACACCATTTAAATAGAAAAGATAATATGAGGTAAATTAATGCTAACATAGCAACATGTCTTCTGCTAAATATCAGCTCATATATGTCCATCAAAATGATACATAGCAGTTCACAGCCTGAAAGGAACAAAATCAGCAAACACATTGAAATAATTGTAACATGAAATTCTTTTAACACTAATGGAACAGCTAAAATAATTATGGCCAACTTTAGACAGTTTGAGAGACAATATGAAATAATAGTAAATTTGAGGGCAAGAAACAGAAAGGACAAGCTCATTTAACCTATGCCTCCTAGCCATCCAATCAGCTGGTTTATTGGCTTCCCTATAACTATGCTTTTTAATCTTACCACAATCAGCTTGAACCCCCATCAATCTGGTGAGACTGGAATCAGTATTCCAGCACCATTCTGATATCTTTTAGGCAAGTTTCTCTCTCTAGCAAAGGCATGCTGCTACAGAGTAAGTTCAGTTAATAGAAGTATCTATATTCAATGTAGTGCTTCCTTCAACAAGGTTTGTGCCACTGGTAAATTATATATGCAGCATCTTGGTAAATAAGTAAACCACCATGAGTATAGGAAAAATTTTCATTGATCATCACATAAAGAAGTTCAAATTGTTCAAAGGTAATATCTTAGACTCTGAGGAAAATCCGCATCTTTAACAAGTTTATTCACCAGACCACACTACTAATAAATGGTGTCATATCCATTCAATTCAACTTAACTCTGGATACAGGTATTTCTATCAAAAGTGGATCCCAAAATGAAAATTCATAAATCTCACTTGTCCAGAATACCAGATCATTTAGAGGAGGCACAACTAGCTCAACATGTAAATTTGAGTTCAAACCCTGTGCACTGCATCAGTTCACAATGGTGGAATCTTCCAACCATCATAAACCCAAAAGGCTGAGAAGAACCCAATGAAGCAAATGAACAGTCTCAAGCAGGGCATCCCATCCATTGTCCATTATCAGCCAAGCTTCTCCCAGCCAAACATATTCTCCCTGCCACTGAATATGAACTTTCATGGCTTAAATCACAAATAAGTTCATTTTAAAGACTGTTGGATATTATAAACTAACCACAAGCCTAGAACAGATCTCCAAATCATCATAGATAGCAAGGAGACTAGCAATAGCATGATACTTAACAGGCAGCACCTCATGCTCCAAAGTGGCATTTAATACTAATAGAACCTCGGATATTCTTTTCCATAAATTGGTTTATATTTTTCAAAAATTGCTATATATTACTTTTGGCATATGGTATCATCATATATTAGACAAGGACACTAAGTGTTCATTCATTTTCATATTATCCCACTTGCAACATCTCAATCCTCAACATGGTTCATCTAAACTTATGGAAGATGTTGAAGGTAGTCAGTAGATTGATTTTTAATAGATAGGGTCCACTGTGTTATACATAATGAATATTGTCTATTATATTGCTTGTATTCCTTTATGCCAAGGGTACAACCTCAATTATTATTTAAAGAGTTTGGTTGAAACTGATTATTAGAGATTATCATTTTCTGATGATATAAGTATTTGCTTCCCTCCAACTTCTAAGCTTCCTAGAATAACCTTATGTAAGTTTTCTCTTTTATTTTGTTTTTTAGTTATGCAGTGTTTCCATCCAGCCTGTCTTGAAGGAACCAAAACTGAACTTAAAATGGTTGCATACCATGATTTTCACAAGTTACTTTCTTTATCAGAAACACTACAGATGTTACACTTATATTTGTTTGATTTACAATTACATGAGAGGGATTACTTATTGTTTGCTGTCCGTAATTGTTGCCTTTCAGCATCCATTGATCGCAATGCTTCATTGGCTTGTTGGCGAGTGCGTTCCAATTCTTGTTGTGCTAATGCTTGCTGAGATGAAGCTTGCTCAGCCTTCATATTCACATCATTGAAGCGAGCTTCTAGGTCATCTTTTTCCTGAAAAAAAAAATAAATTTAAAAAAAAAAACTTCAAATCAGGGTATTATCCTAGATTTAAGGAGATTACAATTATAAAATGCACCAACAAAAAAGCGGAGTATGCATTCCTCACACGATCCAGATGGCTTGTATATGCATATCTAATAATTAAAAAAATAAAAAATAAAACTAAGCATGAAGGACAATGAAATTTAGAACATATAAATGTGTGTTCGGATGGTGTAGTGTTCTTTGTTTGGTCAATACCTTAAAGATAAAGGGTGGACCATGAAGCAACAAACTCATCTGTTAGAGGAAGTATTGATCTACTTGTCATGCCCCTGACCCAAAATTAAAAACTAGGGACATGGCCACCGCCTCATACTCATATAGCCAAGGTTTTAGGAACCGATACCGAGGTTTGTACCGGTTCCTGAACGGTATAGTACCATATCGTATCGGACCATACCAACAATAAAAAATTCAAAAAAAAATCCCACCCAATGGCCAACAAAAAAAATCAAGCCAAATCGGACCGAACCGGTATCGTACCGCACCGTACCTGATCACACCATCCGATATCGAGCTGTTCTGACTGATACCGTACCGAACGGACCGGTTCAGTCCATTTTTCGAAAAAACCAGTCTGAACCGAACCGAACTGATTTTCTGCTGGTACGGTACGAGATGTACCAGCCGATTCGGACCGATACGGAATACCATGCATATGGCATTGCCTTACAAGCATGCAAGGCATCCAATTTGTGATTAAATCAATATATACATAATAATATAATAAATCCAACATAGGCAGTGGATAAAATCAAAGCACCTAAATTTTCAAATTTAATAAATAATAAATCCAAAAACTAACAAGATATACAAGAAATTTGTTCAAAAGAATCTAACTTCAACAACTCTTCGAATGTTTAATATAATTAAAGACGGAAAGCTATAAAATAGCTATAAAAACTATACTAAGAAAATAAAAACTAATTCTAAGCCACATTGAGAATTATGTTCTTTCATTTAATCACACTCCTAAAATGGTACACTATCAGACACTAATTCTCAAGATATATAAAGAAAGAAAAGATCAAATAATGAGCTTGACGGCCAATAAGTAATAATACTTCAACTAGTTTGCATATGTAATAAATTAAAAAAATTTCTAAGAAGGCAAAATCATTACATTTTAGCAAAAAGAATAATATGATTAAAAATATTCAAGTATGCTCAAATATTTATATTTTCAAGAACAAATTAAGAGTTTATATTTCAAGTCAACAATCTATGAAACTGCAACCACATTTATATTCTGTGGCAAGGCGAAGAACAACATTTATACCCCACAGAGTGGGCTAGAATACCATATTTATACCCTAAGAAGTGGGCCAGAGTACTGCATTTTTATACACTATGGAATGGGCTAGAATAATATAAGTTTTGGAACATAAGAAGTGCCAACATATAACTCCTATTGGCAGGGGTCCAAAACAAAGCCAGGTTGAAAGTCAAAAAATTTGAAAAGTATCTAAGATCATAAATAATATAGATGGAAAATTCTAAAACAAAATGTTCATATTTGACAAAAGACTTCTAAACAAAAATATGCATAAAATTTTGCAATAAGAGAAGTTATACTTTAATTTACCAACTTATTTTCCATATAAAAGCTTATGATGACTCATTATTTACATAATAAAGAAAGGTTTATTTACATAGAACTGAAGATTAGCATCAGTGTTATTATTTTTAGTACTACCAATAATATGAGCTTCTAGTAGGACAAACAAATGCATATTAAGGAAAAAATGCATTCTTCATAGGTAACCACTATCACACATCCCATAGCTTTTATCATAAACTTTAAGATTTACAGTAGTTGGCTCCCACAACAAAGGGACATGCAAATAGAAAGAATAGAGAAATATAACGTAGATCTAGAGAAAGGAAAGGAAGAATATATGAATGATTCTTCCCATATTTCTAAGGTATCAGCCACTACGATGTGCAGAATTCAATTCTTTTTCCTTTCTCAGCCATAAGATACCCACAGGAGAATCATGACCTTGTCCAAGAATTATGACTTTCTTGTATGTTTATTTTTTGCAAGAATTTTCAAGAAGATCGCTCTCACGAGGAGATCAAATGCTGGAGCTAGGACTGTCCAAGGGAGCATTTTAGTGTTATTATTTCATTATTTAGACATATTGAACTGCACAAAATTTTTCTCTCTATTCTTCATCTTCTTATCTCTTAACTAATTCTTTTACAATTAGGCACCGACCACTATAGGTCAAGGATTTGACCCCAAAGAGATTATATGTATGATCTGAACTTATTTCAGATCTCTGTTTCTTTTTTAAAATATGGACCAAAATTTCAGCACACAAATTATTGTAGTTCAGATTAAAGATTATTCTACATTATTCTTACTCTAAAATCCAACACTAATGGTACACTTTGTAATGTCATTCAAAACAACCCTTGGTGACCCCACAGACACCTACAGATTCCCAGGTGGATGCAAGGGTATTTTTATGTACACAAGATAAAAGAGGAGAAAAGAACAAAGGATAAAACTAAAAAAGAAATAAGAATCTGTTTAAACAGTTCACCTTCTGCAACTCTTGTATACGTTGTTTTGCACGTTTGTGAAGCCTTCCAAACTTGGAGTCCAGTTCAACATACTTATCATCACGCTCTTTTATTTCCTGCTCCATCTTCTGTTGAGCTACAAAAATGAAACTAAATAATGGTTTAAGATTTCCAAAGGAGTTTAAGAAAAAAAGTGATAGGCCATACCATACAGATGCTCTCACAAACATAAACAAACTGGAAAAATTTTTAATGATAAAACCATGACAAAGCAGATCTTTTGGAAACATCTTTATAATTATTAACTCAGATTTAAGATTGGCTAGTATAAGGCAAAACAGTTGACCATTGATAGCTGAATACCCTCAGATATTAACACGCTTCCACCACTAAAGGATTCTCTGCAATGTGGGATCTTATAGACATCAATAGAAGGACTCTCTTCTTATAATCTCATCTTACAGCAAGATGAATAAAAATTAATAGTTGTCTTCCAAAAGTCTAGCTCTTTTCAATTTCGTCACTTCCTCTGATTCTGTGATGCAGTCTGAGGATTAGAAACAGCTCAAGAAGGATTTGTGAAGAATGTCAGGGTTTCAAGTTAGGTTAATCTATTGATGCTGTCTAGAAATTTTTGTGGCAAATCCTAAATTGAGCACTGCAGCCAATAGGCTGGAGCTTTCTACAGTTCCATAGCAAAGTTGTCGAAGAGAGGACCTTACAGCTTTTCAGAAATTTCTGTATCTGGCTTTGCTATTATTTGCGGTAATAATAATGAGAACAGGCCAAAATAGTCATATCATCAACCAGGTTCATGCTAGAAACAAAAAGAAACTGATATCATGCAACTTTGCATGAGAAATAATATTAAAAAACAGCAAGGACCAATTTTGAGAAAGTAGGTTGTAAGAACACAAATCTTAAGAAAAAGACAAGCCTAGAGAGAGAGAGCATCATAGCACTGAAGGCCTGAAGAGACACAAGTTAACTAAATGTCAAACCTCAAATTGTTCTGCATACGAGATTTAACTTTTTCCTATTTAATATTACACCCGTTGCAACAAAAGATAAGTAAAACATTCAAATAATGGATTGTTAATTTCAAGATGCCAAACAAGCAATTGAATCAGAGGCAAATGAAGAAAGCAACACAGAACAAGATAAGCAGTTTGTGAATTTCCTATTAAGAGAAAACAACTAACCTTCAACAAGCTTTGCAGTAAGCTCTTGAACCTTTCCATCAGCCTCAGAATATGACATCCTGAGATGCTCCAGAGCATTATCTGCTGCCTTTTGGGTTTCTTTGTGCTCTTGAATTTCCTTATTCAAGCACTTTATCTGTTCATGTAGGTGGTTCACTTGTTCAGAAACCTCTTTATCTTCGCCATTTTCAACGTTTTGCGTACAAGCATCATTTGATCTAAAAAGCTCCGACTTGATATCTCCAAATTGAGCCTTCAAGTACTCATTCTGTAATCTGAGCTCAATAACCATTTGTGTGAGTTGGTCATGGGTTTCATCAGGGCTAGCATTGTCTTCATGAATACCATTTTCCACATCAAAATTCGCAACAGGACCATCTATCTTGTGGTATGCATCACCAAACTTCTCTGATGGTTTTGCAGCATCCTCCTCCAGACCTCCCACTCTTTCACCAATCCTCTCTTCTTTACCGGAGATGGCTGTGGTCTCCCCAGTAGCCATTGTCAATTATATTGACTTGAGCCTATAAGAAGGCAAAATGCAAGCTTACCAACGACACAAGCAGTTTAAGCACTGATGCAGAAAGGCATAACAATCTAAACTAAAAATAGAATAAGTGTGATTGCAAGTTCCAGTTACGATAAAATGATCAAACAAATAAAGAAGCTTTTGCAACTTTGCATTACCATCATTGGCTGTTTCACAAGTAATTAAACAAATAATCAAAACCAGCTATTTCTGCAGCAAATTCTACCCCAAAATTCAAGAAATCAACACATACTCCAGAACATACAAGTAAACTATCCAAATCCACTTCCTTCATCACGCTACTCAAGTGGTCAACAAAATGTAGCTTGATTTCATCTATCCAACTCTAGTTACATGTAAGAACTACACAAAAATTTCCTCCCCTTTCCTTCTTTTATTCAGAAGATCGGCTCACTAATTGGATCTGAGTAAACACTTTACACTACCAGAAATGATGATTGTTAATAAACCGAATTAACTTGCAATAAGCATCAAACCCTTGTCTCCACATCTCAAATTTTCGCAATCTGTTAACATTCTTTGGAAAATTCTAGGAATGTGAGACCAAATCTGTCGCCCTTTTATCAACTATCCCTCCCTGAAACCCTCATTACTTGTCATGCCAGCGAATATCCAACAAGAACTACCGTTACGGAATCCAGTTCCCAACAAGCAAGACTGGATCCCTCCCACTATAAGACAATTCACCACAACATAACCAATTTTTCCTAACAAAATTGGTCTACCGATGAATAGTCCTCTTAATGTCAAAATATCTCGGATCCAATACCCAGATCTTGGAATTTAAGGGCAAAAAAGAAAAATCAAGTTGGTAAGATTTGAATCGGGTCGAAAGGGAGTCCTGACCTGATCAAGATCGACGCGATCCAAAGTATGAGAGCTTAGAGGGAGAGAGAAAGAAAGAAAAGATGGTTTTCAACTCTTTTTCTTCGCTTCTTTTTCTCCTCTTTCGGTTTTCGATAGATGGGAGAAATTTGGAGTCTGGGATCCGCGATGGCCCTTCGAGGGAAAGCGAGGTGCCACTTCAGATTCTCAGAAAAATAGCTGGGGATATTTTAGTCTTTTAAAAGAATATTCTGAGATATCGATGCGGAGACGGTAACGTAACGGTCTCATCTCTCAACCGGAGAAAAATAAATAAATAAATAAAGACCAAACAGAAAAGCGTAATATACGTTTCAGAAAAAAAAATAATAATAATAACAACTAATACTTTTATTAGTTTTATCTAAGCAAAAAAAATAAAAATTCAAAAATAAATAATAATTATGAAACATAAAATTAAAATAAAATCTAAGACACGTAAATATGAGTTAAGAGATTTTAATTTATTTAAATCAACACCTATTATAAATAATACTTTTCAGTTTGGTTAGTAGAATTTTTTTAAATATAATAGTCAGAAAATAGAAATGAAGAATCTAAAATTGAGATATAATATAGAGATAAAGAGAAAATATTTTTTTTCTTTTTACCATAGTTAAGAGAAAGTAAGAAACGATTCAACAAGTACCGGGTTATATTTTTTTCTTTTTTTATCTTAAGAAAAAATATTTAGATTTATTTTTTTTGATTGATGCGGACGACCACACCACTCTAGTGTTAAAGCAGTCCAGAAAATCAGAATATAAAAGATCCTATCAGGCCAACAGACAGATCTCATCTTGTAGTCACATCCAGTCTCCAAAATACTCTGCTATATATGATACAACCCAATCTGTTGCACTGTTTATTAACTTGTTCATTATGATATATTTCTTTTTTGAATCGAAATTAAGTTTCCTTCCTTTAGTAAGAATTTATTTTCTTAATATATTTACTGTATGATTCTATACACATTCTGTTAATATATATAAATCAATCTCACCATCAAGCTATATGGCAGCATCAGGATTATTTGAATTATAAATATACTTTCTGGTCAGGTCAAGTCGGTTGTATACCAATTTATCGATTTGCGTTAATCTTCAGCTCATCATTTTATCAATATAATCTGATTTAAGTTAATTCTTGTTGAAACATGATGCTCGGCTCAGCCAATCATTGATCTACAGTAAGGCACATCAATTCGAGACCGATATGATCCCTAAAAGCATAGACATTATCTTGCAGTTGCCATCCAGTCCAGCAGTAGCTGTCTTTCAGTCATTTTACAGCTAATCTCCATATGGACAAACAACCCATGATCTCTATATAGTTAGTCATTTTGTTGTAACAAACTAACGATCTAATAAACTCTCCTAACGGCCTAACGGGCTATGGGAGCTCTCTCTCTATAAAGAGGACAGGTTGCCCTTCATAAGATATGTCAGAACTCACAGTGTTAAGACTTTACTTAATCTTTTCAGTTCCTCCACTGAAGAAAACAAGAGTCTTCACTCTGTTCTTCCAAAATCTTCTCTCTTGTCGTTCAGTGTTTCCATATCTATTGTTGATTATCAAGACCTCGGCTGATTTAATCATCAAGGGTCTTAATCCGGAGGGTACCCCATAGGATCCAAGACTTCTTTTGTAGGATTTCTTGTGGACTTCAACAAATTACACTCAAAAGCGCTCCAGCCCGATCCAAGACCGACCTCGTCATCTATCTTTCGGAGCCTTGCGACACTAGATTGGTGCTAGAGGAAGAGCGGTGTCTCCAAAAATTTTGGTAACAATGGTGACCCAAAAAACACAAAATCATTCTTTACTTGCACCATCTTCTCTAGGAGATGCTCAAAAGAATACTTAATCTCCAATTATAGTTTATCCACAACAATCTAATCTTTTGGTCAATAGGTCCAAGTCCTTACTGCTACAGTACAATAACTTCAGCATACTACTAAGCAGCAGCAAGAAGCAACCTCTCAAGAAGCTCAATCTCATCACACGCTGTAACCAATTCATCAAGATCCTCATCATGTCACTATTTTGATCATGTAGATCAGTTTTGGAAAGCAAAATCTACTTCGCACAGTAAGAAACCACACTGGGAAGAAGGTCTTGGACATAAGATTCAAGATCTTGAGAAAAAATTGATAGAAATACAGCTTGGAGGTCACCCCCAAAGTGGAAGAGATTTTAATCTACGATCTCTTTTCTCCTAAGAAATTCTAAATGAACCAGTTTCCTCCCGATTCAAGATGCCAACAGTGCAATCGTTTAATGGTTTCACTGATCCTTTGGACCATCTTGAAGGTTTCAGATTCATTATAAGGTTACAAAGGACATCTGATGCCCTATTTTGTATTACCTTCCCAATTATCCTTAAAAAATCTGTAAGATCTTTATTGAATCTTTGATCTTTAATGATCTTGATTAAATAAAGTTATTTGATCGAACTAACTTTCAATCATTTGACGATGTACCCACCTCCATCATGATTTTTGTTAAATGCTATTGATTTGATCATCCTTGATCTCTATGAAACCACCTATATTCTAGTTTGATCTTCATCAAATAAAGTTATCATAATCGAACCGATCTGGACCGTTGAGTATGGCTACTATTTTATCTTATTTTTTTATAATTAACCATATATTTTTTTGATTATTGGGCTCAATTTTATATAGGATAGTAGTCTCAATATGAAGGTCTCCAAAGTGGGATATTGTAACATGATCTATAAATTGAAGATTTCAAAAAAAAAATTTAGAATTATGTTGATTTATTGGAGGACGTTTGATATAAGTAATAATCCACCTTTTTTAGATCTTTTATTTATATAACATTATTTTGAACATTGAATAAATTGTTAATTGATTTATATGTGATTTATGAAAATATGTTTGAAATTTTTAAGTAATATTTCTTGGACTATTACTATATCTGTTTATTGATCTGAAATCATATATGCGTATTTTGATTTGATTATGAAATATGTGTTATTTTATGAAAAAAATTTGATACGAATTATATTTGCACTCTCAGCCTCACTATGTTCTGAACCCTACTAATTGGGGGTTATGCATAGCACTCTGAGCTCATGATTATATTTCTGGCCTAACCATAGGATGTAAATGGGCATTTCAAATCTATCATAGGATAAAAGTACAATATTTCAGCTTGGTCACAAGGTATAAGTGTGGTATTCCGATCCTGCCACAGTATATAAGTATGGTACTTGATTCGATCATAAGATATAAGTGTAGTACTTTAGTGTAACCATAAGATATAAGTATAGTCATAATTAAAGGTTGATGAGTTGGATGAAATTTATTTTGAGTTAAATTATTGAATATGATTGGTTTTGAGATCAGATATATGACTATGTATTTGAAGGATACTGATATTACTGAATTCATAGTTTGAAATAAATTTGATTATGTTTGTGCACTGATTAATAATAAATTATATTTTGATTACCGCAACCTCTATTATCATATGAATTATCTAATCAAGATATTTATTGCTTAGTAGGTAGTCTAGCTCATTACTCTATATTTTATTATTTTTACAATTCAGAGAACTAGTTTAACTTAGAAATTTATTATAGAAGAGCAAACTAGAAGTAAAATTTGATTCTTTATTTTATATTAGGATTATTGAAGTTGACATAAAATTATGGAATATTATTTTGTAAGATATTTGATTAGTTATTTAAATTAAGTTGAGTATTAATTTATTAATTATTTATTTCATTATTATTTTATAATATTATGAAGAGATGCCTTGCATGTTTATGGAAAGAGTTCTCCATGAGTATACGGTAATGCCGTGACCCCTGTCTTGTGATCTTGCATCGAAAGCATGATAGGGCATCTCTCCAATAGTGACCTTGACACCTATTAATTAACTCTCACCATCCCCATGAGGAGACATCGTTGCAATAGCTGGAGGAGATATAATACCTGGAGGCATCTCCACAATAGCTAGAGTAGCTTTCTGAGTGGCATCAATAGTGGTACAAATTAATAGCTGCATCCTCCTAGTGCTCCACATATACTTGCACCATGTTTGTCCCTCACGTGAAAACTAGTATTTCTACAATATTTATATCATATCTTAATTCTTTCAAGCCATTTTTAAATGTCCGTTCAAGCATGAGGTAATAAATGTAGGTACAATTTGTATATCCTAACTAGTCTAGCATATCCTCTAGCTTTGTAATACTGAATCTATTTGGGTCATAGTTATTAAAATATTTGACATACCCCCCATTATAATAATAGTTTGGATGGCACTTGATTGATTCACTATAGTGGATATATACAGTTAGAGCTGTCAAAATAGGCCAGAGTCTATAGGCCAGCCCATTTGGCCCTAAAAATGGGTCAGATCGGGCTGAAAAATTATGGCCTATTTATGAAAGTGGACTTTTTGACCGGCCCCTTTAGCCTATGGACTGAATCGGATTAGGGCCGGATCAGCTCGTGGGCCGACCCACTTGATGGCTCGACTTTTTTTATTTTTAGATTTTTCTCTCAAGTCCTTCTCTCCTCCTATCTCCCCCTTCCTCTTCTTCTGCTTTGGCCACGATACAATAGCAGCGATGTGAAGCCGGTCTTCTTCATGTCCGACCTTCTCCACACCCTCGCCTCTCTCTCTGGTAGTCCCGCCTCCTCCATGCCTCTCCCCAGCCGATCTTGCCTCCTCTAGACAGCCATGGCAGCAAGGTGGAATTGGCATGGGGCCCATGACGGACGATGCGGAGGACGGTGGTGGGGTGGGGCCGCAGGTGGCACGTCGAAGGGGGATGGGTGCAGGTTGACCATCGACAGAGAAAGATGGAGGATCGATCGGAGTGGGGGGGGGGGTGGGAGGAAGGAAAGGGAGAAATGAGGAAAAAAATAAAAAAAAATGGGCTGGCCCGGCCCTAACCCATAGCCCATGTGGGCTAGGGCCAGGCTGGATTTTTACAACTCATTTTAATAAGGGGGCTGAGCCCGGCTCGATCCTCATAATCACAGCCCACATGGGTTAGGGTCAGGCCGGCTAATTTTGACAGCTCTATGTATAGTAAAAAAATCACTATCCATCCCTACAATAATGAACAAATGATATATAAAGTTCATACAGATAAGTTCAACTTTTAGTTGAAAACACTAAAATATAGTCATTGGGCATTGAAAAAAAATAATGCTTAACAAATTGAGAACATAAGTCTAATTAGAATTTTGATACTTCTGATGTTAACAAACTCAAACAATACTCCAAAGAGCAATGCTTAAGAAAGCAAAATATCAATCTAAAAAGTGGTTAAAAAATTGCTTTCACTATGCATTATGCATTTTAAAATATCAAAAATATCAGCCTATACTTAAAAAACTAAATTTGAATATTTTTGGATACCTTTTCAATTCTTCTATTGTGTATTGAAAAGAACAAAACATAAGTCTACAGTGAGATCACAATAAAAGGTCATATATTAAAAAAAAAAACTTACAAATGACCACATCAGTCCAAAAATCATTTTTTATGCACATGCACAATAAAATGGGACTACAACACACATAGAGGGACCACAATCTCTTATCAATGGATCGTGGAACAATTGAAAAAAAAGATTATAAATAAGAGGAGCCACTACAAAATACATATCAATGAATATTATATGGAAACAACAAAGATTAAAAAATGATACCACATCTAAAAGTCAATAGCATGACACTATTGTATAAAGAAAAACCTAAATTCCATGTCTCAATCTATAATTATGATGTCTTACTTTAGTCGGTTACTAAAGGGACAAATAAGAATACAATATTTACTAAAATCATGATTTTAGAAAGAAAATTTTTGAGAAAAGAAGCATTGATATTGGCTAAAGAAGGGGAGAAGATCCTTCTTCACGGCCTTGATGGAGAGAAATTAGGATCTTGGGAGGCTACCACGCTCATGCATAAAGGAGGAGGGACTGTCGGACTTAATTAGAGAGTGAGATGATGGTTGTCATTGAAATTTCGTTGGAGAAAAGAAGACAGAAGCAAGAGATGCAAAAACAACAACTCTCAGAATTTGGAGGCTTGCTATCGAAAGCTATTTCAAATGAGAGAGAGGCATTTTTGTCTTTTGCAACAACAAGCTAACACCATCAGTACTTAAGTAAATGTCGAGGTCATATTGGAATAATTCATTACATAGAAGAGTCTGTTTGACACGTTTTAAAGTATAGAGAATACAAGTGAAATCGAGCTAAATTTGAGGGAGTATTCTTATAATTTTCTCTAACTTTTTTCAGGATGACAATAAATTATCATTTAAATTTACAAAAAAAAATTATGAGATTTCATGTCATTTCTTGTAAACATTGTCCATTTGGTAGATGGTGATCATTCTTCATCTTTTCTTTACTATTATCATCAAACTACTTTGACCTTCTTCCATGAACCTAAACCTTTGTATTCATTAAATATCATCATATGTTTATGTATAAGGCCATATTTATATTTTTTAACAAAAACATATCATTATTACCTCAAGATTTTATTTAATTAAGAGGAATAAAAATATACCAATAAAAAAAATATGAGCACATTTCATTTGGGGTCATAGTTTCGAGAGTTCACATCTTGTGTCTCAAAACTGTCCTTATTTCTTCTCACATATATTATGCTAGTTGGATGTAATCTCTCTTAAGAATAAACATGATAACTTATTTTGTGAATATCAAAGCCTCCTCTCATGTAATTACAGCCATTAATGTTTTCTTGTGCATGCATCTTATATGCATGCATAATATCAGTTGGACATAATGTCATTTTTATAACTGCGAAGTAGATCTTGGTGCACAACTCTACATATCCTTGGTTTCGACGTCATTTTTTCCTTTTATGCAAATATCCTTTTATGATTATATCACTTATATGCATTACATATACCTTGTTCTACAATATGAATAAAAATGAGAAGTTCAAATGAACAAAAGTATTGGTTGGTTGCAAAAAAGATGCCAACCTACTAATCAAGTAAATCTCTTGGCAGTTATACAAAAAAACTATGGTTTATATCTCGCCTTCACTAAGATTTCATGGCTGAAAGATGATCTAAGCAAAGGCATTAAAAAAAACTTGAAATAAGTTATCAAATAAATATAAATACATGATAGTTTATTTTTGTGAGATAAGTAACAATGCGTCATTTGGTCCATGTTAAGCAAACGTTGCTCTTTATAAATAAAGGATATTTTGAGTTATTTAAGTATAAGTATACTATATCTAGAAAAAAATAGATACATTCATCCCCTCATAATATAAATACCAAGGTAAGAAAGCAAGATATGCTAAGAATTGAAATATGCTAGTAAGAGAGCTGAGGTGGTGAGATGAAAAAGTAAAATATGTAAAAGAAACATAATACATACACCATCGAGAATAACCAAAGTTAACTCAAACTTAAAAAATTATAATTATATTATAATATGTCAATAGGCATGTAGGATATGCTTTTCTTATCATTACATATTCAAATTCTACATGCCTTGAAAGTGTGTGTGCGCGCATGTGTGTGTGTACATATATACCTCTATCTCATTTGAAAGAGTCGTGTTGTGCACAAAAATTTACTAAGTGAAGCAATGTCAATGAGAGCTATGCAATATAACATAAGTACAAAGATGCAAACAATGAGCAATAAAAAGAAGAGACAAAAGCATAATCGAATATGAAGTTTTTATGGTGGTTTGGCGTCAAACTCAGCATCTACATCCATTCTCTAAGCCATCCTTAAAAATTCTATTATAATCTTTTCCTAGATAATAGTTTGCTTATTTTTTCAGACTCACAATCAAAATTTAGTTGATTTTTTCAGTGAAAATCAACCAAATCCATATCTTCAAGTCAATCCTAGTCTTATACAACAAGCATACTCCAATTCGAGGCTTGGATGGGCCTATCTCCAAGATTTAATCTCAATTGAAACTTATTTACAACAAATTAGAGGTATAATTCGAAGCACAATAAAAAGCTCCCAAAAGAGCGAAAAGAAAGTCAGTAAAGTTTTTTGAAGATAGTGTCAAAGAAATTTGACAATCAATATGCACTTTTTTCTCTGAAAATCATTTGAATACTTCAAGAATTTGGTGGTTAGAAGATTGTAACTCTTTCTTAAATTCTAACTTAATGCTCTTAGATTTTCTCTTTCTTTTAGCTTTTCTATTTATTTGTTAGCATTTAAAATCTCTCAAAACATCCAAAAAGCCATTTCAATCTATTGAAGATCAAAAGCTAGCCCTCATAGCTGTTCTGCATAATTTTGAAAGTTCTGTAAAATTAACCATTGGAGTTGTTAGCTACAATCGAATTGACTCGAATCAAATAGAGATCGACTTAAGATAACTACAAGTCGGCTTAATAGTAGTGGTCGACTTGATGTCTGATTTAAGAAATATACCTCTTTGTCTTTTCTGAGAGAGTCGATTTGACTACTAGGAGTCGATTGAGAGATGTTCAGGAGTCAGCTCGAGACTAAGAAGGGGTCGATTTGAGATCAGACTGAAAAATATACATTTCTATCTCGCTGGAGAGAGTCTATTCGATAAAAAGAGGGATCGACTCACAGACTGTGCCACTTGAATTTTATATGTCAGAGTCGACTCTTTGAAGCTTGGAGTTGGCTTTTGACTTCTTCCACTTGATTTCTCATGTGTGACTTTTTTAATCTGCTTTCTTCGGCTCCTTAACTTAGCATTCATAAGAGACTTTCCGAAAGTGAACTTTGCTTCTTGAAACATTCTCAACAAGAACTTCACCAACTCATTATTATTAAAATATATACTCAAATATTTTGTATTCATCAAAATTAATTCTTGGATCAACAATCTCTCACTTTATGATGATGATAAAATTTTAAGTATAAACAAATAATACAATTAATGTAAATATGTTGGAGCAGATTTCACCTTATCTTAAGAGTGATTTAATTAGAATGTAAGTATAAATGGTAAAATTTCATTGTGACTTGAATTTGAGCTGATGTAAATGGTTTGAAATTTAGTCATGCAAAAAAATTGAGTATGAGTAAAACCCATCGTGTTTTGAGAAAGGATGGCCTTGGCATTGTGAAACCCACCATGGATCCCCTGTTTCTCGGATCTTCCCTTCCTTAGCCGCTGCTCGCTTGGCTCGCCACCCTTGCATTTTTCTTCTGCTAATCTTCCTTGATGTATCTTTCCTGTTGCTTTATCCTGTTCAACGCTTTTGCCTAACAGGATCCCGTTATACTTCTGTTTCACTTTAATGAAGTTTTTCACTTCTTTGCCAGAAAAAAAAAGCATGTAGCTAAACATGAGAATTATAGAACATGACATTCTCATTCGCATACATTGCCAAGTCTTCTAGATTTTTTTGTATGATGCTACAAGTGTATAACTACCGCTTTTGTGTTTGATTATGTATTGCAAGCTTGATGCAAGATGAACTCTGACAGACTTTGCGTCTCCTTCCAGCACAGATGGGTGTCCCTTTAGTTATTCTCTGTCGAGCCATACAAGTTAATAAGTGATTGCTTTTCCGGTGTCTCAGGACTTAGAGTCTATGCATCTGTGGACTGCCCTGTAAGCTTTTACAAAGCTTACACATCTTCAGCCTGATATTGATGCCAGAAGTGGAACGAAGAGAGGCTGTGATGTTGTCGTTGGTGGTGGAGAATATGTAAGCTTTACTCTCAACATCTTTGCCGTATGAATCCACCTTTTCTTTTGCATTTTCACCAATAATTTATTTGAACTGAAATAGTATCAAATTAATTTCTGTTACAGTCTCCTTAAGTATGCATGTTTAAGTTAGTTAGTAGTTTATAAGAGTGGGATTTGATCTTTAAAATTGAGATAAGATACATATAAAGGAACATTTTGCATGGGTCATTCAGAATTGAATCGGGCATATCTTTCTTTGCTATCAAAAACAAAGATGGACAGCAAATCTAATAGCCTTGGAAAAGGATAGTCCATAAATGTACTTGCGTAGCTAGTGTGAATATTTTAATTTCACAACTAATATGTTGAGTTATTTTACATAACAAAGATTTTTCTTCTCTCTTAGTAGATAGATTCTTGTTGCTATCTTGTTTGCATTGCCTATCTAGACTGCATTTTTACTGATTTGATAATTTTTTACTAAGATTTTTAATCTGACATATTTGCAGATGGTAAATGATCCCAAATTAACTGTTTACCCATGCAGTAGGGCCCATGGAGAAGGGTTTCACATGATTCAATGAGAAGTTCCACAAGATTTACCAAAACAAAAAAGGTAAGAGGAAAGAACCAAGTATGATAATTAGATGATGTCACCAATAAGGAGAATACTACATAGAATGGATGATACTCTCTTGAATAGGAGCACCTTTGTTGGAGAATCCCTCACGAGTGCAGAATATAGATCCCCGCCCAAGAACGTGACGTCGATGACGATGTTGATACCACGAGAGGAAGAATGAAGAAATAAGTATAAAATATAACCAAATAACATGGATTGACTCAAGACCTACCTCTATGGGGCATGCAAATTTCATTATGAGAGAAATCTATAAATACAAGAGGAGATCATAAACTCTTGACTCTCATATACCAATCTCTCAACAAGAAGCATATATTCCTCACAAAAACTCTCAAAACCCTCAAAGAGATACTCTAGTCATCGCAAACTCTATTATCAAGTCGTAGACTCATCGCAAGCTTTTTATAGAGCCTAAGAACACCTAAAACGGATAAGAAACCATCAAGTTATGCTCATTTGAATCAGAACAACTCTTAGCCATCTGATCGTCATTCTGATGCACAGATATCGTTGATCGCTGTATTTTTTCTGCTAGCCCATGCATCGGATTTGCATCTCGATAGTAGCCCTAGTGCGCCTTCAATCACCAACCATCTGATTGCATCGATCAGACAGTCCAGAAGCTTTCTGCCACAAATGTTGGTCCAGCGGTCGGTTCAGGGTGCCGTAATAGGTCCAGAAGTCGGTTCAGCATCAATTTAGATTGGTTTAGCCCGGTTCAGACCGATTCAGCTTGATTCAGGGTTGGTTCAGTTGATTTTCAGTCAATTCTCATTGGTTCAGATAGTTTACTGCTGATTCTTCACCGATTCACTTTCAAATTGGTTGGTTCACCTCTGGCTAGAATCTAATTGAGCTTAATCTTGGGATTTCTCCATCTATCCTTGAGTCTTAGGCTTCTATTAACTAATCAAGATCGAATCCGAGGCATCAAACCCAACAAATCTTCATCTCGATTTGACATTCGGCCTCCATAAGAATTTGAGAGCTTATGAATGATTTCGTCCCCATGCCTTAGGATAAATGCCTGGCTGCTCATAGATGGACAGACATAGAAGTTGAGCCAGGCTACTCGATACTATCTCCGTCATGTGCTGTAACTTGCTTGATTTGAAATCTACTCAGGGTAACCTTCTGCAATAATAAGAATTTCACTCTGCGATATCATCTGTCATCCTTCCGAATCTTTGGTCTCGTGCTCAATCCACTTACACCTGGAGCTCTATCTTTTATTGAGCTCTCTACCAAGAGATAGTATCCTCTATATTTTTTTTCCCTTTAAGATAATCTTACTACCGCACACAACCTTTAGAACTCTACTATTAGCTCCCCATCTATGGTAGCTTGAATTTAGTCTGCTTAATGAAATCAGATTACTCCTGAAACTAGATATGTATTGGTATCGGACATCATCCAACTTTTTCACTTCTCTATCATGTGTTTGCAAGCTAACTGTCCCAATGCCCTTGATTGCACAGCTCGATCCATCCGATAAATGAATAGTGCCCTTACTGTTCTCTAGAGATTCAAATAGCTCCTCTCTATAATAAACATGATACAAGCAAGCCAATTCTCAAATCCACCGAATGGAAGATGTAGATACCTCATCAGAGACCATATACAAATCATCAGTCTCATCAGTGTCGCTACCATAGACCACCACTATAGCAGCCTTCATCTATCTTTGAGTTGTGGGCAATCTTTGACTCGATGCCCCAATTTATCATATCGGTAGCATCTGATCTTACTCAAGTGCTTCAACTTGAATTTGGATCGCCCATCATGCGATTCTTTACCGCTTCATCCTCTACCACTACCACCTCCAGTTATTGCCAAAGCCGAGTCACTGCCTAAACTCAAGGCTTGATTCTCTCGCTTAAGAATCTCGTTCTGAAAAAGTACAGAAGTGATCTTATCTATCTTGATGGTGCTATTTCCCATAAGAAGCAGTCACCAAAGACTCAAATGAAGGAGAAAATGATGAAAACAAAACCAACGCCCTAGTCTTTTCCTCAACCTTCTCACCAATGCTAAAGAGATCGATGAGGATCTTCTGAAAGTTGCTAAGATGCTCCTATACACTCTGTCCCTTGCTTATCCGTAGCTAATAAAACTACTTCTAGAGGAAGAAAACATTGACGAGTCTTCATCATGTACATCTTCTTGAGCTTCGACCATATCACCATTGGAGAAGTCTCGCTAAGCACATGGTCACCGCATCATTTATCAAGTACAAATGGATCATGCTTACCACCTACATCTAGAGTTGCTTCCAATCCTTCTCTTTCATGATTGTCGGTTTCTCCTCGCACAAGAGAGCATCAATCAACTCTTGTTGGATGAGCACATCCTTCAGCCTCGCTTATCATAGGAAGAAATTACTCTTTTTATTAAATTAATTGATCTCTATCTTGATTGAGCATGTTGTTCGGACAATCCCGTACTCTGATACCACCTGTTGGAGAATCCCTCATGAGTGTGGAATACGGATCCCTGCCTAAGAATGCAATATCGATGACGATGTCGATACCACAAGAGGAATGATGAAGAAAGAAGTACAAAACACAATCAAATAACATAGATTGACTCAAGGCTTATCTCTACGGGGTATGCAAACTTTACTATGAGAGAAATCTACAAATACAAAAGGAGATCACAAACTCTTAACTCTCACAAACCAATCTTTTAACAAGAAGCACATATTCCTCACAAAAAAACTCTCAAACCCTCAAAGAGACACTCTAACTGCTGCAAACTTCATCACCAAGTCATAGAGCTTATTGCAAGCTTTTTATAAAACCCAAGAACACCTAAAATGGATAAGAAATCACCAAGTTACACTCATTTGAACCGGAACAACTCTTAGCTGTCTGATCGCCATTTTGATGCATAGATACCATTGATCGCCACATTTTTTTTGTTGGCTCGTGCATCGGATCCGCATCTCCATAGTAGCCTTAGTGCACCCCAATCGCCAGCCATCCGATCACACCGATCGTCCAGAAGCCTCCCGCCATAAATGTTGGTCCAGCGGCCGGTTCAGAGTGCTGTAATCGGTCTAGCGGCTGGTTCAGCACCAATTTGTACCGGTTCAGTCCGGTTTAGAATCTATTCACTTGGTTTTCAGTCAGTTTTCAACTGGTTCAGTCGATTTACTGCTGGTTCTTCACCGATTCACCTCCAAATTGGCCAGTTCACCTCCGGTTCGAATCCAATTGAGCTCAATTTTTGTGATTTCTCCACTTATTTTTGAGTCTTGGGCTTCTATTAACCAATCAAAATCGAATTCAAGATGTCAAACCCAACACCAGTGGTTGCTGTCTCAAGAGGAAAAATACGTCATCAGAACTCCAGTTATACCAATGCAGAAAGTGGGGGCGAGAGAGCAGTGATCAGGTCATGGTGGTTGTGAGATTTGGTGCAGCAGGTCAGTTACCAAGGATTAAGGATTTATTTGGCCAGAGGATGTGTTGCATTGATCCTGTTCGAGCAAGCATGGATAGTTCTTGGCACAAGGGAAATGAATCTTTTTGGTGTTTGCAGCTTTGGAAGCGCTATATCTGTGAAGTTGAATTGGCTCTATTGTTTATATGAGGTCCATCGCCTTAATGATGTTCCAGTTTGAGGGGATGTAAAGAATTAGTAATTTGTTTGATAGAATTTCTGCATCTACTGTCCTCAACAGATTGAAAATTTGATACACAACTTGTATAGCTTTTGACATTGTATATTCCAATTCTCATAGCAATTTCTACCAGTACAGGGCTAGCTTTGCATGCCAGTTAAAATGCAATTTCCATAATTCAGAAGTGTATTCATTAGCTGAGCAATGAGATGTGACTGCAGGAGTTGCTCGTTTCTAGGTCCAACCATTGCATTGTACATTATTGCATATTGTTCACAGTTGGTGAGTTGCTAAACTTTCCAAAATAGCTTGCACTTATACTTTTACTGTTTAAAAATGTCTAAAGGTTGGACACTATGCGGTAAATTTGGTTTATGCAGCTCTATCGCATTACTGCTTAATGGATAGGAGTGTCAGTATTACCAACCATGGACATAACATGCTTCCCTACCCATGAAAAGGTGGGAAAGTACACAGTTTACCGAGGATCGATACAAGCTGATATCAGAATTTTGCAACCGTTATATGAAAACATGGTATTAGTTTAAGCAGAAATTGCCTTATAAGTAAAAGTTCAATGCATCAGCATAAATCATAGTTTGTTATGTTTAACAAATAAAAAGGAAACAATGGGTGCAATGAAATCTTTTTACATTTTTCTTCATTCTTGAGCTTCCATCACTGTACATTCATTTTCACTGAAAGAATCAGTAAGGTACATGCATTATAGAGAATCAAGTCGTAGATAGAAAAATTGTCAAAATTTTTTTGCCAACTTAAGCACCCCTCAGGTTCTGCAGCAACAATTAATAGCAGAAAACCTGTGGTGTGGGGAAGGAGGTAAAGAAGACTGTAGACTCAGGTTTGTAGCACTACAGAGGAGGTGGTGATGGAGATGTTGGAAGGGGAGGAGTTGGTGATTTGAGAGAAACAAGAGACGGGGATAAAGATGGAGGTGATCTTGGAAGGAGAAAGTGGTGAAGTAGATGGAGAGGTGATTTGTAGGATTAATCAATTAGGTGATGGAGAGGTGGTGTGGAGACTCGCAAGGAGGAGGAGATGAGTGGGAAGTAAGAGGTAGTGGCTAATAGATAGTAAAAAGAGGAAGAGTTGGTGATTTGGAAACATAAACACTCCAAATATTAACCAAACTCAACCCTGTGAAAACAGATGAAGCATGAATAGGGACTCAATGAGGAATTCTCATTAAAACTGAGGTCACCGATTGACAAAAAGAAGAAAAAAATTCTGGCTTCCTGGCCATCTTCTTTACAACTCATCTCTAACAGGTCACAAAAACAGATGAGAAATAGAAGGAAACAATAATCAAACTATCTGTCAAGACTCACAATAAATCTTGCCATAGCAGCACAACTTTTTCATCTTATTTACTGAATGCTCCTCTAGATCTTCCATGACACCTCTTGCACTGCCAATCTCCTCAACCACATCCTCCATGGAGACATCATTAGACCCATTCCTACTTCCCATAGATTTATGTGGAATAGTGCTACTTTCTGAAGCAAATAACTCGACGGAGCAGCGTTTTCTCTTGTCGATCCCTTTCCCTCCTGATTTCTCCACTCCAGGGGATAACACTTTAATCATCTGCCTCAATGTATGAATCGCGCCCAGGATCTGCGGAACCTTGGAATCACTTTTATACTCAGTTGCCAACTGAAAGAGCCTCTCAAAACCTCTTATCCCAGCATCCAATCGCTCCACAATTATCGGCAATACATCCAGAGACCCTCTTTTCCATGGCAACAAGTTTGGATCACTGTCGAACAATGAGCGAATCCAAGACAAACTAGAACAAGTACATGCACTGGAGGGACTCTTTTGGCTTTGATGCCTCGTTATTTCGATGCTTCGAGGCGACATGAAGATGTTCACCAGTCCACGACGGAGGCATCGGCGTCGCAGCTGCGGTAGACGGGATGGATGGGACTTTGGAATGGTTGGGTTGAGGATGACAGTGATCTGGCAGAAGTTGATGCCGGAGTGAACTGATAGGGAGCCGGAGCCCATGCCGTTTTCGATCGCTTTGTGTATGACTATGAGGTTTTGGTATGAAGGATTGTGTGCTTGGAGTCGAGCGACGGCGGCCGGCCTGACCAGGTCGATGATGCTTTCGGCCAGGGCATCCAAGATGCTCATTGGAGAGATTGAATCGAGTAGCTTGGAAGAGTTCTTGTCCTTCTCCATGGCTTAGCTCTGGAGAAGAGGAGTGGTTGATGAAGGGAAGAACTGGCCATTGAAACCGGGCGATAAAGACCCCTATTTGTAATCCTGATTGGAGAAGAAAACCGTTAGCTTATAAAAAAAAAAAGAGAGGAGGAAACCATTAGCAGCCATGGTGGATTAGGAAGAGGAAAGGCGCGGTCAAGGTCTAGTCCGAGTCGGACACCACCGGAGCGCGCCCGTGGACTTTGAGAGTCGTGTTGAAATATGGTTATCAAGTCAGGGCGTACCTTAAATAGATCTGTGCGGGGGGGAGGGAGAAGGTTCTCCGTCCAAATGGTCCACCCCTTGACACAATTAGACTGGACCGAATGTATTTGAAAACTTGTGGATTGGGTTGGGTTTAAGAATTGGATCCAAGCTAAAATTTTAGTAATGTTTGGGTCATGTAATTTTCAACCCAACCCAATCTAATCCATTCTGTGTATCACCCAAGCCTAATTTGAATCAACAAAATATGGGTTTGACGCAATTTCAATCCAGCTAGATCCAATTCTAATCCGATCCAGCTGGACCCAAAAACTCAAATGATGTAAACCTTCTTCTCCTTCACTAAGAGTACCTTTCCCAATTCATTAAAGGAACACTTGTTTAAACTAATTACCCTACATCTCTTCTTAATTCTTATCTATTTTCCACACACCACCTAAAGGTCCCCTCAACCCTTCCTGTCCAAATGGTTTTGATCCCATTGCTCTCTGCAAATTTCACAGTGGATTAGGGCATACTATTGCTAAGCACTTGTCTCTTAAGTATAGAATTCAAGATTTAACCAAATCCAACAAAGTCGCTTCTCAAACCAACATCTTGCAAATCCTTTGCCTCCTTACAAAAAAGGCTCCTCAAATCCTAGCAACATGTTGCACACCAGAATACCAACTAATCGACAAAAGTATATTTTAAAAAAAATTAATGCAAAATAATTTTAAAATGATTTCATATAACAATAGTAAATGTATATAATATAGATATTCTATGAGAATATAAAGTAGAATGCTCTGGATAGTACCTTGTTCTATTTAAAGTACCTTAAAGTATCTAATAAAAAATAGGCTTAGGCACCTTATCAACTCATATTAATTCTTAATCTAAATAACTCCCAAAATTCAATGAAGATACAAAATGAAGGAAAAATCACTATTTTTCCTTATAGGATCTTCCAGATCTAATGAGATCTGGAGCAGAATATTTTAAAAAAAAATTATCCTACTTTATTTTAGATCTAAGGTTTATTAGATCTAATTCTTATTATCTGATATTTAATCTAAATTAAATCTAAAACTTAAGGATTAGAAGAATACCTCTAGGGTAACTAGATTATCCTGTAGATGATCGCAGCAACGTCCGAGGTTCTAAAATAGCCACGCAGTCGCCTGACCTCTATCGGTATCCACTCGAGTAGGATCTGGATCGTCTTCTCTTCGTGAATCTTTGCTCCAAAAATCAGATCTAGATCTGATCTGCAAGATCTTCTGAAGCTGAAGCAGCAGCTTCTCGATAAATCCCTGCAGTCTTCTGATCAGGGAGCCACCACACCTTGGACAAGCACCAGATGGATGCCTAACCTCTTGGACGTGAAGAGGGGAGGTAGAGGAGCAGAGGGGGCATGGAGAAGTGGAGGGGTTTCACATTTTTGCTGGGTATTGAGCAGATTCTCTAAACCCTAGGCGCAGACAGGGTTTAAATAGACCCTGCTGCGCCATGCAGTGCCACATCATTCGACCAATCAGAAAATTTTAATTAATTCTGAAAAAATTTTAATTGATGGAGTGATGTCATCTGATCATATCAGATAAGAACCCTACCAAATCCTCCTACTGTTGGTGCCAACACTGGATAAATATAGTGAGATTGGCGCCCAACAGTTTGAGTCGATCAAGGCATAGAGTCCTCATCTCATGGGATTCTATCCTTATCCACTTAGGATGCTCGCCATATCTGATTATGGCACCCACTTTGATGGTAAAATTAGCAGGTGGACACTCCACAAAAATTCTCCAATAACCTCTTGCCAAGTGGCCTTCAGTCCAAGATCCATGGGTCAATATTTGACCGATGTCCTAAAACGAAAATGGCAGGTGACAGGAATTAGCAGGTGTTGTCTTAAATTCATCTCATAAATTAAGATAAGACTTTTTTGAGCTAGACTGGCTTCAGTCAGACTGAGAGAAATCTTCTCAAGGTTCTCTGGATGAGTAAAATCACATTTGGCTCAGTCGAGATAGAAAAGATTACACGAGGAGAAAGTTAGGCTCAATTGTGTGCTAGCATGATTTTTTTGAACCTAATTAGATCTAATCCAAATCAATCGAACTGGACTAGCTCAATTGATGACATCCAGACCCTAACTCTTATTTGTGTGACCTAGTTAGGTTCATTTTCGTATGGTAATGAGACATGTCATGATCTCATCATCGACATCATCGAAACTCCTTTCGATGGACTAGAACTCTTCTGATTCAGATAATTTAAAATGATCGATCATCAATATCATTCTAATTGCTCCCAAAATCCACCAGTGACACCTAGCAGTATATGATGGCAACCCATCAGAAATGAAGACGAACCTCTCGGTGCAGCTACCTATGTGATTGAGTTCTTCTATCATGAGTCCCGACTGAATTAGGGTTAAGGTGAACTCGTCAAACCCAACATTAGTCATATAAATCAATCAATCGATCCAAGTCTGATGTGAAACCTTAATGAAAAACTCTTTTTCATTATTTCACTTTGCCATGGCCATAGGCTTAAGGACTCGATCTTTCGATCATCATAGGACTACTCCTCTTATCTACCTAGGTTGATAGATCCCATCTTGGTGCAATCTGGTTCCTACAATGAATATGCTACAGCCAACATACACCTCAGGATTTCGAATGACTAGGAGACCGAGTTATGGTGTAGTCAAACTATAACACACTCAAGGTGAACTGTCGATGTACCTCAGGTCAAAGAACTAGACACACAGCTGCAGCATCGAGCTAGTCATCGATGAGAAAGTAGACTTCCTTATGACTGCTCGAGGTGGTCATGCTCAGTACTCTCATTCTTAATGAATACCTATACTCTCACTTCGGTGTCTCCACACCATAGACTCAAGATACATCTACCCTAAGGAAGCGATCGTACACCAATCTTTCGGATCGATCACCATCCTCGTGATGATCTTATGGTCAGGAGCTGTTTATTAGTTAGTTATGTAAATTTATGCCTTAAATTTTCAACTCTTGAAAATATGAATTAACATTCATACTAACTCAAAGGATGTATCACAGACATAATGTACACAATGTGATAGTAGAATAATCTTTTTATTCATTTATAGTCAAAATTATAAATTTGTCCTTATATTTGTACAGAAATATGTCAGTCAATCTGGCATCTAGGGCACACATCTAACAAACTCCCACTTGACCTAATGCCAATTGGCTACATATCTAAGTCCCATCTTCTCAAAGTGGGCTTCGATCTTCTGCTGGCCTAATGACTTTGTCAGTGGGTCTGCTACATTGTCTGTGGAGCTGACTTTCTTAATCTCAACATAACCTTTTTCGAGGTAATCACGGATCAGATGGAATCGCCGCTCGATATGCTTGGACTTCTGGTGATACCTTAGCTAGAGCTATGACGCCATTATTGTCGCAGTAAAGAGGGACAGCATCCGATGACATCACTCCAAGCTCTGTGGCAAACTTCTTATACCAAAATACTTCCTTCGCAGCTTTCGATGCAGCAATATACTCTGCCTCCATGGTGGAATCAGCAATCACTGTCTGCTTGGAACTCTTCCAGCTAACTGCACCATCATTACAAATGAACAGACTCTCAGATGTCGACTTTCGATTATCTATATCAAACATAAAGTTTGAGTCTGTAAATTCCTGAACCTGGAGTTCTCCATTCTCAAAGACTAGAAACATATCCTTAGTCCTCCTCAAGTACTTAAGGATACATTTCACAGAAGTTCAGTGCTCTTCGTCTGGATTCGACTGATATCTGCTTGTGACACTTACAGCATGGGCTATATCAGGTCGTGTACATAGCATGGCATACATGAGGCTCCCTATTGCGGAAGCATAAGAGATCTTGCTCATGCGTTCAATCTCCTCAGGTGTGCTAGGGCACATCTTCTTGGAGAGATGAATACCATGTTTAAAAGGTACTAAACCTCTTTGAAATTTTTCATGCTAAACCTTTTTAGCACCTCCTCTATGTACATCTTCTTGTGAAAGTCCCGGCATCCTATTTGGTCTATCTCTATAGACCTTAATACCCAGTATAAAGGATGCCTCTCCTAGATCTTTCATAGAGAACTCCTTAGACAATCATATTTTGTTCGAGGTCAACATGAAAATATCATTCCCAATCAGGAGGATGTCATCTACGTACAGTACGAGGAAGACAACTGTGCTCCCACTGACCCTCTTGAACACACATGGTTCCTCCTCGTTCTTGATGAAACCAAACATTTTGATCACATCATTGAAACGAGTATTCCAGCTCCGAGATGCTTGCTTAAGTCCATAAATGGACCTTTGCAGCTTGCAGATCTTGTAATCATCATTACTGGATGTGAAACCAAGCGGCTGTTCCATATAGATATCTTCCTCAAGATATCCATTTAAAAATGCCGTTTTCATGTCCATCTGTCATATTTCATAATTGAAATAGGCTGCAACAGCAAGCAATGTGTGGATGGATTTTAACATGGCTACGGACGAAAAGGTATCCTAATAGTCAATGCCTTCACGCTGACTATAACCTTTCGCTACGAGCCTAGTCTTGAATGTCTCCACATTTCCATCTGCACCTATCTTTCTCTTGAAGATCTATTTACACCTAATAGGTACAATACCTTCAGGTGGATCTACCAAGGTCCAGACTTGGTTTGAGTGCATCGAGTCAATTTCTGATCTCATTGCCTCTAACCATTTCTCGGAGTCGATATCTAATATCGTCTCGTCATAGGTCTTGGGGTCATCACCATAAGCCCCATTTTTCGTGAGAAACATTTTCTCTACATCCTCTTGTATAGTACCTAAGTACCTTTCAGGAGGACGAAAAATCCTAATCGATCTACGAGGTGGAAGAGGTTGTGTTAGGACTGGTTCTAATTGATTGGATTCCTCAGGTTCTTTAGCTCGTTGCTCTTGGGAGACATTCTCCTTGAGCTTAATTATTCTTCCGATGCCACCATCTTGAATAAACTATTTTTCAAGAAAAATATATGTCGATTCACAATCACATTGTGATCTTTCAGAATATAGAAATAGTATCCTAATGACTCTTTAGGATATCTTATGAACCGAACTCTAAAAGACCTAAACTCTAACTTGTCCGTCTATTATCTCTTGACATGAGCTGGACAACCTCAAATTCTGAGATGACTCAGACTTGGCTTCTTACCATGCCATATCTCATACGGTGTGGTAGGAATGGTTTTAGAGGAAACCCTATTCAATACATATATTACTGTCATAAGACAAGGTCCCCAAAAAAACTCAGGGAGGTCTGTGAAGCTCATCATGGAACGGACTATATCTAATAAGATCCAGTTCCTCCGTTCTGAAACCCTATTGAGTTGTGGCATTCCAAGTGGAGTCCATTGAGAGACTATGTCATTGTCCTTAAGATAGTCTAGGAACTTCCGACTAAGGTATTCGCCTCCTTGATCTGATCGAAGAATCTTAATGGGCTTTTCTGTTTGTTTTTCTACCTCATGTCTGAATTCTTTGAACTTTTCAAAAGCTTCAGACTTGTGTTTCATTAGAAACACATATCCGTACCTAGACATATCATCGGTGAAGGTAATGAAGTAGACATAGTTGCCTCTAGCCGGCACATCAAATAGGTCGCATACATCTGTATGTACTAGGATAAGTAGGTCTGTGGCCCTTTCCCTATGTCTTGTAAAAGGGAGCTTGGTCATTTTGCCTTGAAGGCATGATTCACAAACTGGATATGATTCGGAAGTCAACGGATTCAATAGTCTAAATTTCTCTAATTTGTTAACCCTGTCTTCCGCTATATGACCTAGCCTTAGGTGCCATAGATACCTATCATTTAGACTATCTCTAGGCCTTTTAATTTCCATGGCATTCACATTTTGCTCGATATGAAATACAGATATATCAATATGTAGCTGATAGAGATCATTAATAAGAAAATCATTTGCAACTTTATTATTTTCATAAAATATATTATAATGGTTCTTATGAAAGCTAATCACATAGCCTTCTTGTGCTAAACATGAAACAGAAATCAAATTTCTGCTTGCTGCAGGCACATAATAACATTCTCTAAAAACTAAATCTAATCCTAACGGTAATCACAGAGGATAGGTTCCCACGGCCACAGCAGCAACTCTTGCTCCATTTATGATGCGTAGGATCATATCCCCATCCCTCAGCCTCCTGCTCTTCTCAAGACCCTGCATAGAAGTACACAAATGAGCACTTGAATCAGAGTCAAGTACCCAACTGGATGTAGAGAAAACTGTAAGATTAGATTTTATAACAAGCATTCCTCCAGAAGGACCATCCTTCTTGTTCTTCAGGGTGGCCAGGTTCTGAGGACAGTTTTGCTTCCAATGACCGTCTGAATTGCAGTGAAAATATTTTTTCTTTTCAGCAGCCTTCTTCTTCGATTTCATCTTCTTCTTCTTCCCATCCACCTTCTGCTTCTTCGCAGAATTCTTCTTCTTTTCAAAAGACTTTCTCTTGGAAGAAGTCCGCTCCACAATAAGGACTGAGCCTTGTGAACCCTTCAAAAAAAACTCAGCCGTAACCAACATGTTCATTAACTCAGCCAAGATATACTGCATCTTATACATATGGAAGTTCACGATGAACTGACTATATGCATCAGACAAGGACTGAAGGATCACATCAATCTAAAAATCCCTGTCTAAGATGACATCGAGCTTCTCAAGCTCCTCAATGTTCTTGATCATTGACAAACAATGATCTTGGACTGACTGCCCATCACGCATTTTAGCCTTAAAAAGCCTTTGACAGACTTGATACTTGACTGCGCGACTTTGTTCACCAAACAACTCTTGTAGGTGAGCCAACATTTGGCGGGTAGTCTTAATGTTCTCATACTGGCATTGTAAGTCATCAGACATGGCACCCAACATGTAGTACCTAGCTTTGTTATCGTCATCCATCCATTTTTTCAGAGACACTCTCTGTTCAGCAGTCAGACGTGCTGGCATAGTAGGTGGGTCCTGGTCTAAGACATGAGTCAGTTCCTCGAAATCCAGAATAATTCTATAGTTTCTCAACCAGTCCTTGAAATTAGGTCCAGTTAATCTGTGGGTGTCTAGTATTCTGGTCAGGGGGTTGGATGCAGACATATTTCCTGTAGAGAGTCAAAAGTTTCTAGTTAGATTTTGTAATCAGACTCAACCAATGTGTTTAGGAATTTCATTTTTAAACAAATTAGGCTCCCACTATTTTTTCAGATCTCAACACTCCCTAAGTAGAGATGTGAAAATCTTCGTGATTAGTAATTTCTAGTGGATGGTGTGGTCTCACCGACTGGCTCACCACCTCACCTAACAGTTATTGGTGATGGATCAACTGATGAGTGGACAACTCTTGTCCAATGATTCTCTAATCATGGTGCACCCAAAACTTGATCTCTAATTCATGAAGCTCACCGTGTCCGGAATATTACTCCAATCCTTAGTTAAGTCAGACCCACCATTTGCACGAATTAGATTCTTGATTTGGTCCCTCACCATATCCAAAATATTGAGCATAATCCATCCTCTAATTCGTAGCATCCAATGTCTAATGGACATGGTTGCATCTTTTCGGTGTAACTGAACCACTGTAACCAGTCGAGAACAATCAACCCCAGAAAGGATCCGCACATCCACAATGGTGGAAGACCTTAGACTTAATATTTTCTTAGGAAAATTTGATTTAGGTCTCATTAAACTTGACTTGACATAGTTATAACAATTATGACTAACCTAGTGGCATGGGTTAGCTCAAATTGTTAGCCACCTCAAATCAGAACTGGGTCGACACATATGGCCAGGTAAGTGAGATCGGTGGGAGGGATATGCCATTAACTTGACAAGAACACATTCGAGTCGAGTAGCTCTCAATTAAAAAATAGTCGATCGCATCTGCCCAACTTACCTTAGACACCAAATTGTCGAACCAGAATCAATTGGGTTAGTCTACAATCCAGGCTCTAACCACTAAGCTAAATGAGGTCTTAACTTGATCGAGTCACATATGAATGTGATTCAACCTTGACCTAGACTTAACCCTATTAGGCTGATCAATTATTAGCTTTCATGATCCCACCTAACCAACTTTTGATTCGATTTGATCAACTACTAGACTTAATTGAGCTATCCAAGCCCGAACCCAATTTTATGAAAATGACTTAGATATAAAATTTTCAATTTTAGATCTAATTTAATTTCATAAGCTTAATTCATTAATTAAGTCTTGGGTTCATAAATAAAATATGTAAATAAATCTTAGAGTTTCAGGATGTAGGATTTTGTAGAAAAGTAAATTTTGATTTCTGATTAAGGATGAATGCGCAGTACCCCTACACGCCATAAGAACATCCCGTTGAATGGGAGGAGAGGGTCTCAAACCCTACTTTATTCTTATGACCGGACGGCCATGAGGAACACCTTAATCAGAAATATTAATTTAACTACAAAACTAGTTAGATCTAAGTTACATATCACATATATAATTTCAGATCTAACTTATACATGCTTTGCATACATCTCATGTATTAAAATCTGATCTAATTAGCATGCATTTAGATCTAATACATCACATGTAATATCTGAAAAATAAGATTTAAATGGAACTATTCAATATAAAATCTATTCTAGACAGTTACTAGAATAATTTTACAACTAGTCTAGGCATGCAGCAGATCAATCTTATGAATTAATTAAAATTTTATTTTTTATTTTTTGATCTAAATATAATATTTATAACATCAAAAAATCAAAGAATAAATTAGATCTAATTTATATTTTAATCACATTAAAATATAAAACTTCAAGACTGTTCATAGTTTAAACTATTCCTAGTCTAGTCATGCATCTCATACATGTTAGATCTACTTAGATTTAATTTTAAATTTTTTGATTTTAGATCCAATCATATCTGATGTGACATTTGAAATCTATTAATATCAGATAAATAAAAAATAAAAATTAGATCTAAATTAGATCTAAAATAGAGCCATCAGCCTGGTTCTGATACCAGTTCAAAAAAAAATCAATTTTTTTTTCTTATAGAATCTTCGAGATTTAATGAGATCTGGGGCAGAATATTTTAAAAAAAATTATCCTACTTTATTTTAGATCTAAGGTCTATTAGATCTAATTCTTATTAGATCTTACTTTAAAAATTATAAATTATTTATGATGAAAATATTTTATCATAAATAATCGATTATTTATGATAAAAAATAATTTTCACTGTAATAGTTAAAAAAATTAAAAATTTAAAAAAAATCAAAAATTGCTCACTATTTATGATGGAACTTTTTCATCATAAATAACTATTATTTATGATGAAACTTTTATTTTTATCATAAATACTCGATTATTTATGATGAGCATATTTTCATCGCTAATAATTAAAAAAATTAAAAATTAAAAAAATCAAAAATTGATAATTATTTATGATAAAAAATTTTTATCATAAATAAATAATTTTTATGATGAAAGTATAATTTTCATCATAAATAATAATTATTTTTGATAAAAAATTTTCATCATCAATAATTAAAATAATAAAAAAATAAAAAAATAAAAAAAATTATTATTTATGAATTAGAATGAATAGATCTTTTTGAATGAAATGAGCTATACGTTTATTTACGACGTAAAATTTATCTGTTCATCACTGTCACTGTTAGTAGTTATATCAATGAATCTTTCTGATGGAGTGTCTGTCTTAGGCTGCATAAAAAGAGTCTCTTTTAATACAAAAACTATATATAGTTAAGCAGCGTATTCTAGCATGACTTCCACGATCTCGAAAGATATCATGCTTTTTGCGTCGATCGATGCTCAAATGTATATTTGTAGGAGTTTCAATCATGAGAAGACATACAATAGGAGCACTCATCTTCCTAACAATGCAAAGCATAAATATGAGCTTATACTTTATAACATAACTTGCACTACCCATAGGTCTGCTTTGATTCTGATTAATTGCTAGATCTTTGATGCTCATATAATTTTGTAATATTTTCATACTTTAACTTTTAGAACGAGGACTCCAAGGTACTACTTTTCCATATTTCGAATTCAATGGTTTCAATAAATTTCTTACAGTAATTCATCTTGGCCCAGATCTAGAACTATCCTCAGCGATTTGTGTAGCCATAAAATACTATTCATTGGTTGAGATCTGTTGACTTTGTATACCATTCTGTTGTAGTTGTAAATAAATGAAGATGAGCTCCTTGAAGATCGAGGACCTCAAAGCTATTAATCTCCCATAGTGTCCATTCCATTGCGGAAGTCGAAGAGTTGCTCTTATAATAATTATTAGCGATGTAAATTAAATTTTTTATTAAAATTATATTTTTTATGTATATAATTTTTTTGGAGAGAAAAACTTCTTTTGGAGGATAAATCATAAATTAACTATTTATATAAATTTTTTTGATTACAAAAAATTAATTTTTTTATGAAATTATTTTGAATTTTTTTTTTGTGAATTAACTTTTTTTGCAAAATTTTTTTAGAGAAATTTTTTTTTTAATGGAAAAATTTTTTTTGATAGAAATTATTAGTGACAAAAATAAAATTTTTGTTGCTAATAAATTTATTAACGACTAAATTTTTTTCATCGCTAATAATTTTTTTGAATAAATTTTTTTAGAGGAAAAAGTTTTTTAGTGAGGAAATTTTTTGGGCAAAAATTATTAGTGACGAATATCAAATTTTTGTTGCTAATAAACTTATTAACGATAAAAATTTTTTCATCGCCAATAATTTTTTTTTGGATGAACACGGGGGGATGGGGTCGGGGGTGACACAGCGGCGTCGTGGGGCCGGGGAGGGGGTCGGTTAGCAGAGGGGGTCGCTCGAGGAGGGGGTTGCAGGGTGGGGGTGGGCGGCCTGGGGTGACACGGGGTGGGGATGGGGTCGAAGGCGACACGAGGGCGCGATGGAGCCGAGGAGGGGGTCGACCGACAGAGGGGGTCGACCGGGGAGGGGGTCGATCGGGGAGGGGGTTGATCGGGGAGGGGGTTGCAAGGTAGGGGTGGGCGGCCGGGGATGACACGGGGTGGGGATGGGGTTGGGGGTGACACGGTGGTGCCACAGGGCCAGGAAGGGGCTCGATCGGTGGAGGGGGTCGGTCGAGGAGGGGGTCGGTCAGGGAGGGGTGGGTGACGGCAGGGAGGGTGTTGGGTGACGGCTCGGAGGGAGGAAGGGAAAAGAAATGAGAGGGAAAAAAGAAAAAAATAAAAAAAATAAAAAAAAATAAAATATTAATTAAATATTTTATTATTTGATTAAGAAAAATAAAATTTGAATCACGATCCGAATTGGATCGAGATCGGGATCCGGGTCCAGATCTCGATTCGGATTGGGATCCATATCAGGATCTGATTAGGATTCGAGTTGGGATCCGGATCATGGGGGGTTGGAGAGGGCGGCGGCATCGTGAGAGGTGGGTCGCGAAGGGTGGGTGCCGGCTACGGCATCACGGGAGCGGGGGTTGCGGAGGCTGAGTCCGGACGGTGCAGGGTGGGTGACAATGCCGGCGCTGTGGGAGCGAAGGCCATGGGCGGCCAAGTCTGGAGCTCGTTTAGGAAAAAATATTTTTAAAAAAAATTAGATAAAAAATATTTTAGAAAAAAATAAAAAATTATTTATTATTTTTAGATAAAAATATTTTTAAAAAAATAAAAAATCATCGGGCCCTCGAGATTAGGTTTCGTGTTATTATTTTACATTAATATTATTTTATATGCTCAACTACTTATAGTTTATTTTATATTTATTACATAAATTTTTTAATGTTATTGCTGAAATTTATAATTTTTTTTATTTCATTAGCACAATGCACATTGCTTTTGTTTATTACAATTTAATTATTTTGTATACTATTTTATATGCTTTTACTTATTACAATTAAATATAAAAAATATTTTTATTTTAGAGAAAACTCTATTGAAATTTTTGATGAAAAAAGTTTCAATGCAAAGTTACTTTTTTTTGATGATTTATAAATTCATCTTTGAATGTACGTTTCGAGATGGTAGTTAAATTACATTGAGCCGTAGATTCTCGTTCAAGAATCGATCTTGATCGAGATCAACTTTTAAATATCTTGTATTTGGATTTTTTGAAAAAGTAATAATCTTACTGTTGTTAATAGTTGATATTTTATTTCATTATGTCAGCAGTTATCTGTTCACTGTTCTCTGGGTATATGGTGGATAGGGTGCATAGGCACCATATTCACATCGTATACTTGGAGAACTATGGAGAGATATCGTCGAAATTTCTACAATAATGAAACAAAATATCGACTAATAACAATAATAAGATTATTATTTTTCTGAAAGGGATAGGGTCATATCTGTTAGTAATGATTTGAAATGGATAGGATCATGCATTTTTGCTTCATTAAATTGATGGAAGGAGATTTTCTGTGTTACTGTTCAGTATGTATTCTTTAATACGTACTATTTTGTATAAAATGATCTATATCCAAATTCGAATTGGGATTTGGTTCGAAATCTGGATCGAGATTCGATCCAAAATTTAGATCGGGATCTGATTCGAATGAATACCACTAAAAATTTTTTTTGTTGTTAATGATTTTTATGTTTGTTATTAGATGGATATCAACAAAAGTTGGATGAATGCTAGAGATATTTTTTTACTTGAATATCAAAAAAATGTTCGAGATTTTATTGACTTTGCATGGCATAAGGTTGACAGTGCTAGTCGGATAAAGTATCCATGCAAGAGATGTATCAATATGGTATATCATCATATAACACTTGTTGAGGAGCATCTACTATGTTATGGTATGGATAAGAAGTATACTTACTGGATATGGTATGAGAAAGATGATCCGAATGAAGTTGTGCACGATGATGACGGTACTGAAGATGATAATGATGCTGCTGAACCTATCGAACATAGTGGTATAGAAGAACTATTAGATGATTTACATCTGGGTGTTTGTTCAAATGTACGCATGAGTACTAGTCCATCTGAAGGCAATTCTGATCATGAACACAATATCCGGCTTGAGGTAGAAGGGACTTCTAAATAGTTTGCAAAGCTTGTAAGGGATGCACGAGAGTCACTCTATCCAAATTGTACAAAGTTCTTCAAGTTAGAATTATTGATAAAATTGCTTCATATTGAAACCATGAACCGATGGAGTTGGAAGTCATTTGACAAAAATTTAACATTGATTAAAGCAGCTCTTCCCAATGGAGAGAGACTTTCAAAATCGTATTCTGAAGCAAAAATATACATGCAGAAATTGAGACTTAGTTATATTCCTATACATGCCTACAAAAATGATTGTATATTATTTTATAAGGATAACAAACAGGTAATTGAATATTCAAAATGTAGTGAGCCTAGGTATAAAATCGATAACAGGAAAGGAAAGAAGATATCTCAAAAGATTTTGAGATATTTTTCATTGATTTCAAGACTTCAAAGGCTGTATATGTCCACAAAGACAGCAGAAAAAATGAGATGGTATCATGAGCAGTGAGGTCCAGAGGAGAACATACTTAGCCACCCGACCGACTCTATAGTGTGGAAAGACTTCAATGTAAAGCATCCATAATTTGTGAGTGACCCACAAAATATTCGGTTTGATCTAGCGACAGATGGATTTAATCCCTTTGGCGATTTGAGTACTTCCTACAGCATGTGGCCTGTGATGCTAGTTGTATATAATGTGTCATCTTGAAAGTACATGAAAGAATAATTTATTTTTATGTCACTATTGATTCTGGATCCAAAAGCATCAGGTAATAAAATTGATGTATATCTACAACCGTTAATCGATGATCTGAAGGAGCTATGAAAAAATGAAGTACAGACATATGATTCTGTGAGTTGAAGAAATTTGAAGTTGCATGCTTCAATTTTATGGATCATAAATGATTTTTTGGACCATAAATAATTTTTCTGTATATGAAAACTTATCTGGATGGAGCACCAAAGGATATCTGGCATGTCTAATATGCAACAAAGATGCATCCTTCTTACATTTAAAGCATGGATGGAAAATATGCTTCATGGGTCATCAGCGGTTTCTACTTGGTAATCATTCTTGGAGGATCCGTTACAACTAATACTTTGATGGTAAGTCCAACTGATGTCTGCCACCTAAGGAGTTAAGTGGAGCAGAAGTTTTAGAACAACTTGAAGTCATTGGAAACATTTAATTTGAAAAAATATCGAATACTCATAAGCGAAAGCATACGGAAGCTGAGCTGAATTGGACGAAGTGAAGTATTTTTTTCGAACTACTGTATTGGAAGTAGCTACTACTTCGTCGTAATCTAGATGTAATGCACATTGAGAAGAATATTTGTGATAATATCATCAGTACTGTATTGAACATCTTAGAAAAAATAAAAGATAGTACAAAAGCTCGTCTTGATTTGCAAGAAATAGAAATCCGATTGGAGTTGCATTTAGTTCATCGAGGTGATAGATTTTTTATGCCATCTGCATGTTATTCGCTATTTGGTGAGAAAAAGAAGAGTTTCTATGGATGGCTCAAAATCGTAAAATTTTTTGATGCATACGCTTCAAACATATCGCGGTGTGTTGGAAACAATGACGGTAATATATCTGGCATGAAAAGTCATGACTCCCATATGATAATGCAATGCTTACTTCCTGTGGTCATGCGTGGCTATTTGGATGGTGATGTTCAAACTGTATTGATGGAGTTGGGAGTATTCTTTCGAGAACTGTGTTATTGAAAATTAAAGATTAACTTACTTGAGAAGCTTGAGAAGGATATCGTACTCATTCTTTGTAAGTTAGAAAAAAATTTTTTACCATCATTTTTTGATGTTATGGTATATTTGGCTATTCATCTTCCAAAAAAAAATTTTTTGGCCAGACCGATACATTATCGATAGATGTATCCTATTGAAAGATAAAAAAATTATACGCACTTTGTCATATTAGTTATAAGATGTAAATATATTTCTAAAATTTAAATTTATTTTTATTTATAGATTTTTATGTACCCTAAAAAAGTATGTGTGCAATAAAGCATGGTCTGAAGGATCTATAGCGGAAGCATACGTAGCTATGGAGTGTGTCACATTCTGCTTGATGTATCTTGACGATATCGAAACAAGATTCAATTATACAGATCGTAATGCAGACCGTGAATGGGGTGACAATGAACCGATACTGTCTATATTTAAACAAATGATTCGACCCATTGGTGGAAAGTTATATGAATTTATGGACGTGAATGTGCTATCCAAGATATATTACTACATTCTAAATAATTATAAAAAAATTAAAGATTTTATTGAGTAAGTACCATTTTAGCATACTGTTTAATATTTTAAGTAATTTTTTTATATCGATGTAAAATTAAAAATCATGATTTATTGTAGTGAGCACAAGAGTATACTATGCAAAGAGAATAATACAGATGCTGATGATCGATATAGGAGAGAATTTACAAAATAGTTTGGTGATCTCGTAAGTTGCACTAGTAATTCATTATTTTTAATAATTATAAAAATAATTATTTAAACCAACATAATTTTTTATGTTATGGTGTAGATGAAATTTAAGTATTTCAATAAAGAAGAGGGTGCGATCAATGAGTTGTATAATTTAGCATGTGGTTCCAATCGAAGGGTTAACCACTTCGCATCCTGTATCATTGGAGAAATAAGATTTCATACAAAGGAGCTTAAGATGCAATGACGGATCCAGAATAGTGGGATTGCTAGGATAGGATATGAAGGAGAAGAAGAGATTGAATATTTGGTATACTGATAGAATCATAGAACTGAAGTATGAGTCCAATAATTCTGTATTCTTATTTTAGTATAAATGGTGGAATATTAGCAATAAAAAGATCGATATTCATATCGATCCATACTTTATCAATGTAAATTTTGCACGAATATGATACAAAATGAGCCGTATATATTAGCAACTCAAGTGAAATAAGTAATATATTTGAAGGATCTAAAGTATCGAGGTAATTGGCATGTCGTACAAAAAATAATACCTAAAGATGTATATGATACACCAACCCAATTAGAGATGGATGAAAATTCAGATTTACATGAAGAGAAAGCTTTTCAAGAGGAAGAACAAACATTAGTCGAGTTTCTTGTTGATGAAGAACTTATAATAACTCCTTTGAATAGGGCTGATCTGCCGCCCAACGAAGTTGAAACTGATTTTGTATTTAATCTTGATGAGTCAGAGGACGACGATCAATTCATAAATGATGATGAGATAGAAGATGACACATATATCGATTATTATGATTTGGAAGAGAATCTACACATCGAGGAAGATACAAATATTGATGAGTAGATCTATATTTTTTATTTAATCTTCTCTTACAATAATAGTATGTGATATAATTCTATTCATTAGAATATAATTTATTTTCTATAATTATTGTTCAATATTATATTTATTTATATGTCAAGAATTATAGGTATGGTATCAGAAGACAGACGACGATATTTGTGTTCGCAGTCTACCTCGAAGGCTGAGGTGCCTTCATCGATTTTCACTGTCGCACTAGCTCCATTGTCAGAGGGTCCTGCACTGGCAGGTCCCAATGAGGCGGATCTGAGTGAGGCAGAACTGAGTGGTATTATTATACTTTTTATATAATAAAATTTAATTTTTTTTATTTAGATAGCTATCATACTAATGATTTATTTATTATTATTTCAGGTCAGTTTTCACTAGTAGTGAGGCGAGGGCGAGGTCCATCGAAGAACCTCGCTCTAGAGCATTGGAGACATAAGCACGTGAGACAACATCTTTGTATCGAGATACCAATCGGCTACACCAAGTCCATTAAAGGATGGTGCAAGCCGTGGCAGACCGAGCTGGGCATCATATGCCGCAGCTATGTCTCCGTGATGCTTTTCGATTGGCACCACGTTGTACCAGCTCAGAGAGAGATTTTTTACATCCAATTACAGGTAAAATAAATTATACTGTGAAATTTAATTAGCATGGTATTCTTCTAATATTTGTTATTGACAGGGTGTATTTGATATTATTGATTTTGAGGAGGATCACGTGCGGTGAGCTGTGAACGCTGATTTATCATTGCGTTTCAAGGAGTATCGCCACTGTATCCATCAGTATTGGTACCATATGATGCATAATCATAGGGTTGAGGTAGCATAGCAGCGGCCCTATGGCAGCATCACTATGGATGATTGGACTGTCATATGCTGGCACTATGAGGATCTGACATATCAGGTTACACATCCAAACTTTTTTTTAGAGTTTAATGATTGAATCATTTATTCTTACATTCAATTTGTTACTTACTAATTTGACTGCTAACTGTACAGAGAAGATGTCCTCAGAATGCCATGAAACAGGCGAGACAGATCGTATCACATTATGGAGATTCGAGGTCATTTGCTCATCACATGGAGCGGATGGTAAGTAATTTTTAATTAGTATATTTTAACTCTCTAACTATTTAAAAAAATTTTAATTAATTATTCTTAAATTATAGAGAGATGTTGAGAGTGGCGAGCTTTCTGGTAGGATCGTATCTACCAGCAGACCCACCAGTGACGGTCAGGGGAGTGGATGACGGGGAGTCAAGAGCTTTTTATAATTTTTTATAATTATTTTTTTCATTCATAATTTGATTTTTAGTATAAAATTAAAATAGCCATAACTTTAATTTTTAGGACCGTATGATAGACACCAGATCCCAGCCTATCGCTGAGAGCTCGACTGTATCCACAGATGATGAGATCTATGATCAGGTGCTTGGTACGAAATCCTATTATGTTAGGACTCTAGGGCATGGGATCACTGCTCCCTCATCCTCATGCTCGTCCAGGCCTGACACCCATGCTGCCTACGATGCTCAGCTGGCGAAGCTGCAGAGACAGATTGAGCATGAGCTAATGAGTTGACTGCATGCATCGATGAGTACCAGTGCTCCAGATCTAGATAATGGAGCGGATAGCGTAGATGGAGTAGATGTTGCAGTTGATTAGGCAGTAATAGGTCCGTCCAAGCTCATTGAAGCACTTTCCTTCCCCAGCCCATTCTCCTTCTATAGATGCTGACACTTGACGGTCTATTTGTATAGCTTTTTATTTTTATTTTAGACCTCTTATAATTTAAATTTAATATAATAAAATGATAAAATTTATTTATAAATTTATTATATAAATTTATTATTTTAATTTATAAAAAATATTATAAATATAAATTAAATATATATATATATTTATAAATTATTTTTAAAAAAATATGTGTAAATTATTAGCAATGGAATTATCCTTGATAAAATATTGATTATTAAAAAATATATTAGTGATGAAAAATTGATCATAAATAAAATTTTTAATAAATTTAAAAATATCAAAATTTTATATTAAATTAATAATGATGAAACTATTTTTATTATAAATAATTAAAAATTTATTATCGATAAAAAATTACATCAAAAATTTTAATATTTGTAATGCAAAATTTATGTTACTAAAATTTTTTAAATTTAATTTTCAAAAAAAAAATAATTAAATTAATAATGATAAAAATAATTTCATCACAAATAATTAAATTTGTAATAAAAAATTTATGTCACTAATATTTTTTTAAATTTAATTTTTATAAAAATTTTTAATTGAATTAATAGTGATGAAAATATTTTCATCGCTATTAATTTATTATTTATTAATGATGAAAAGTTACATCAAAAAATTATCATATTTGTGATGAAAAATTTACATCATTAATATTTTTTAAATTTAATTTTTATAAAAATTTTTAATTAAATTAATAGTGATGAAAAATTTTATCATAAATAATTATTTTTTTATTAGCGACGTAACATTTCGTTCTAAATTATTTTTTTTATGAGTAAAATTTTTCATTGTAAATAGATTTCAAAAAAATAATTTTTTCAGTGATAAAATTTTTTTGTCAGTAATATTGATTATTTATGATAATTTTTTTTATTATAAAAAATTATCAACGACATCATTATTTGTGACTAAATATTAGCGATGAAAATCAATTATTAGCGATGAATTTTTTTCATCGCTAATATCCTGTTTTGTTGTAGTGTCTCCATTCCCATTATCTAATTGTCGACTTCCAATGGTTCAGTTGTCTCCTTAAAAACTGATGGAGCTAGATTTTTAAATTTCATGATATTGTTTCACTATGCTGCTACTCTCTATGTCTATGCTATTATGACAGATACTGAAGCTGTTGTGCATCTTGTTTTGTTTGCTATTGTTGAAATAATTGTTATTGCATTTGTATCATCACAACTAGAGTCTGCATCAATTGTGCTATGTCTGGTCCTTAAGATATTATCAGAGTAGTTCCAACAAGATCAACGACTCCCTTCTACTGATGGGTATCACTAATCTATTGGGAAGTGTTGCCACCTTACATGTGCAATGCCTCTCTGTTAGCTCCTTGAGCTATCCTTGTCATTTGACGAGGAGGCATGATAACCTATATGGTAGTATATTTTTGTTAAGTTTATTTATTTATTACAATAGACTTTGTCATATTCATCATAATCTAACATCCCAATGTTCCTAATATCTACCCACCTATACTCATCAATGTCAAACTCTATGATTTATGATTTATCCACTTATGCTTTGATACCGTGTAAATTATTATACTTCTAACCTAAGATCATGAGTCTAGAGGTCATGGCAATTCCCACATACTTATGAAGAATTCTCTTCATAAGCATGCAAGGCATTATAAATAAATATTAATGCAACATATTAAAATTAATTAAAAATACTAAAAATCAAAATTTAACTTTATTAATCAATCTAAATGATATCCAAATTTAAATATTTTACATCATATAAAGTTTTACTAACAAAAATAAAAATAGATCTAAGTTCAACAAAATTGATGGTACCAAATCTCACCTCTAAAACTCTCTTTTAGAATAATATCCATATTTATAATTAATTATTTAAATTTAAAAAATAAAAAAAAAGAGATGATACACTTGATAGCTCAATAAGTAATGAATATCTCAATCAGATAGTTTAGACATATTTATAAAATATGATGTTCAAAAATAAAAATCATGAATAACATAAGAACATATTCTATGTTGATCAATGCAATCAAATCTTTTCAAATATTTATATTTATATGTAATCATACCAATTTAAAATAAAATATATATAACTCAAAAATCTTTGACTATGATCAATATTTAATCTCTATTGACAGGATCCACTAAATATCAATATTTAATCCTCATTGACAGGATTCACTGAGTACCAACATTTAATCTCCATTGGCAAGGACCACTGTATACCAATGTTTAACCCCTATTGGTAGGGTCCATTAAAACATAGTTAAGTTGAGAGCACAAATCTGATCTATATCAAAATATTTTTACAAGATAACATATAGATACCAAAATTTTATTGAACATGTATATATTTTATAATAAATTAATAAACTATAATATTTCAGAAATCTCAAATTTGTAAGTCACTTTCTATTCAAAATATAATTTCTTGAATTATGTATAATTCAAAGTCTAATTATTCACTTTCAAAATAAATTATGAAATATATTGAGAAGATGGTTCATTACTTATTTTTTGTAGAATACTGAATGAACAGATCGATTAATCTTGAGAAGATCTTTTAGAATCTATTATTAAAAATTATATTTTTATATTGATTTTAATTTATAATAAAATAAAATAAAATCTCAAATTAAAATTCTACTTAGGATCGAATTGAAAGTTGGGTGTGCCTCAAGGATTAGAGTTTTAGGATAAGATCAAACTAAATCATGAGAGATGGACCTCAGTTTCACTAATCTCAAACAAATAAAGAGATAATAAGTAAGTAGAGCGAGAAAAACATTGAAGAGAGAGACAATCTAGAGAGAGAAAGTTCATAGAGAGAGAAAGTAGAGAGAGAAAAAGATTAGAGAGGAAGGAGAGGTGAGAGAGAAGAAAGAAATATTTCTTTCTTTTACCCTTTTTTTCCTTTTCCTTTTCTTTTTTTCTTTTCTTTCCCATTTTTATTTTTCTTTTTTATTCTTTTTCTTTTCTTTTGCTCTTTCTTCCTTCTTCTTCCTCTCTTCTTTAAGGGAACAGGGGACCCTTCTTCCCCTTGTTTTCGAAGCAAAGCAGGTCCTGAAGTGAATTTCAGTATAGGGGTAAAATGGTAATTTTAAAATTTTTTCAAAATTATAATTTTACAGCAGAATTTATTAATTAATCTAATTAATTAACATGTATTAACCCTATACAAGGATCTAAATATGATATATATAGCATACATTTAAATTTGAATTTTGAATTCTCTATAGTAAATATTTTACTGTTATGTGTTCAGAACACATTACCTTCGTGCAGGTAGTCGATCACCGTAATCTGATTACCGTTAGGAGGGTCTGATCATCGTAATGTAGTCACACAGTGTGTCTAGCCTCTACGGATTATCCACATGAAGCTTTCGGTCTAATCGACTCCTTACGAATGCTAGTTCATTGCAGAACCCTTTCGACGGCCGATGTTGATCGAACTCCTTTGATCTTGATCTGCCGACTCTTTGAATGCTCTGGATCATCAGCAGATGTACTTGAGAGGTTGATGAAGCTCTTCCTAAGATCTGGTGGGCTCACGACACTCGTAGCTCACTTTCTCACTTCCCGAACCATAGGCAGAAACCCTAGGGTGCTCTCTGAAAACCCTGCGCCCACTCTCTTTCTTTTCTTTCCTCTCAAAATTTTTGAACTTTTCAAAATCACGCAGAAAGCTTCCTCACGCTCACTTTTCTTTTTTTTTTTTTGAAATCTCTTACGCACGCCCCACCTTCTTCTCTCTTTTTAAAACAATGCAAGATGCGTCTTAAATGCGTGAGAGAATAAAGCTAGGTGGTTGCTCATTTGAATTCAAATCAAATTTGAATTCAAATGCCAACCAACCCATCCTTATCTACTCTTGGCGTGAGAAGAGAAGGGCGTGGGCTCCCTTGTGCATGGAGAGTTTACACGAGAAACTCTTTCTCATGTAAAGCAAATGGCACACAAAAGGATAAGGCTAGGTGGCGCATGGATTAGTTAACCATTCAAATTCAAACTTCATTTGAATTTGAATGACCAACCAACCATCTTTATCCACCCAAATGGCACACAAATGGAGGGGCACGGAAGGCTTCTGCGTGGGAGAAAATTCACGAGAAGTTGTTTCTCATGAATTCAAATGGGCACAGATAAGTGAGGTGGCGCAGGGAGAGAATTCAAAAGGTGGTTTCAACCTAATTGAGCCAACCTAATCAAAATAGGTTAGGCACAATTAGACTAAATTAAATCTAACTTAATTAAGCTTAATTAGGCTCAATAAAATTTTAATCAAATCAAGAATTGACTAAGCCCAACTCTTGATCAAATCAGTGACCAAAACACCTTAGCGATTAGGTCAACACTTAACCTAATCAGGTCAAACCCAACTGAATCCAATTCAATTGGACTTGATCCAAAAATAATTATTCAATCAAATTGAGTTAATTAGCAATCAAATCACTAATTAAATCTCTCATAAATACTGAGTCCAAATTTGATGGGCAATCGGGTATCAGAGTCCATCGATATGAAACCCTGATCAAAAAGTCTCAAACCAGTGGGACTCTTGACCCCGGTACCCAAAATGTGTGGAACTCATGATTAGAGAATCTTGATTCTCGATCATAGAGTTTCAGACATGTAGGACTCAAAGTCCATGAGCATTAGGACTCTTCACCAGTTATCAGATCAGATAGGAACCTCTAATGTGTGTGACCCCGCAGGTTCGAACCTAAGCCGGTAGCACCGGAACCAATTCCTGTACTAATCGAAGTGACCATCTAGCAATGGTACCTGACATTCGGATAGGTCGAATAGTTATAATCACAATATTTAGAACCTACGCGAATATGGTTACTGTATAATTCATCCCTTTTGACCCCTGTGTTTAGGACGACTCAGGGTTAAACTGTCAACCCTGTTAGATCATCCGAATCGTGCTCAACTCAATCAGTCCTGTGACTCCTCACTAGGACTACCCTGGCCAAGATTTTACTAAATTTAAATACGACTGTACATAGCTCCTGAACTGGAGTGGTCAATCCCATCTTGACACGCGCACCGATAAGTCAAGTACTTGACTACACCCAGCAGCCTTCCGTCACTGAATTAGAAATTCAGATAGTCCAGTGTCTAAGTGCAGTGAGTTGCTTGCAAGTCACTGTGACGGTCTCAGGTCGGAGGGACAGTTACACCCATATCCCATCGGAGCAAATCTTGACAGTAAAAAATACTCCGGAGTCGGTCACGTTCAGTGCAGATGTACCCTTACATCTCACCTGTATGCCATACCAGTATCTCCACACTCCTTGGTTAAGAGGACAACCAACCCATATGGCACACAACGACCTATACTTGATAAACATTATTATCCTTGGTAACAACGTATCATTTGGTCGCGAACTGGTTTAAGGACTAAACGACAAATCCTCCTTTGTCGAGTCTAAATAGTCCTAAGGACTTCACCACAACACAGGAGTTCATTAGAAGATGAAATAATTTATGATGAAAAATATCAAAATAATTTTTATTTATTTATAATTCATATACTAATACAAGAAAGAGCACAACCGTCAACAGGCTGACGATTGGTTTTGGGACACTATTCCCAACAATCTCCCACTTGGCCTAAAGCCAATCGGTGTAGTATCTAATACTTATCTTCGACTAGAAGTCGTCGAACTCCTTCACCACAATGGCTTTAGTGAATGGGTCGGTCAGGTTCTCCTTTCCATCGATCTTCTGAAGGTCGACGTCACCTCGATCCATGATTTTTTGGATGAGATGGTAGCGGTACAGAATATGCTTCGTCGACTGGTGTGCCTTCGGTTCTTTCGCCGGAGCTATAGCTCCAGAGCTATCACAGTAGAGCAAAACTGGACCAACAAGGAAGGGTGCTACTCCGAGCTCGGTGATGAATTTTCTCAGTCACATCGCTTCTTTGGCAGCATCTGATGCAGTGACATACTCTGCCTCGCAAACTGAATCAGCCACTGTGTGTTGCTTGGAACTCTTCCAGCAGACAGCCCCACCATTAAGGGTAAAAATAAATCCCGACACACTCTTGCTATCATCGTGATCAGACTAGAAACTAGAGTCTGTAAACCCTATAAGCCTCAAGTCTGATTCACCATAAACAAGCCACTGATCCTTAGTATTTCTTAAATACTTCAGGATGGTTTTAACAACCTTCCAGTGATTCTCCCCTAGATCAGATTGGTATCTACTCACTACCCTTAGTGAGTATGCTACATCTGATCGTGTACATGTCATGGCGTACATGATAGATCCCACTGTCGAAGCATACGGAATTCTACCCATACGCTCTCTCTCTTGAGGTGTTGTCGGATAATTCCTCTTCAAGAGAGAAATTTCATAGCCTATCGGTAGATAGCCTTTCTTGGAGTTCTCCATGCTAAACCTCTTCAGCATAGTATCAATGTACATACACTGGGATAAGCCAAGCAACCTTTTAGATCTATCCCTATAGATCTTCATCCCTAGGATGTAGGAAGCTTCTCCCAAATCCTTCATGGAGAACTGTGACGACAGCCAAATCTTTATTCCCTGTAATGCAGGGACAAACACCTTAAGGCTGACAAATACCTTTTGTTCATCAGCTAGGTAGAAATAATACCCTTTGGTCTCTTTTGGGTACTCTATGAAATAACACTTGTCAGACCTAGGTCCAAGCTTGTCCATAATTAAATATTTAACATAAGCCGAACACCCCCAAACCCTAAGGTGCGAGAGTACTGGCTTACGTCCTATTCATATCTCATATGGCATTTTGGTTACAGACTTACTCGAAATCCTATTTAGAATGTAACAAGTCGATTCGAGCGCATATCCCCAGAGGAAGATCGACAGACCAGCAAACCCCATCATGGATCGAACCATATCCAACAAGGTCCGATTCCTCCTTTCAGACACACCATGATGCTGTGGTGTTCTACGAGGAGTCCACTGAGAGAGAATCCCATTCTCCCCAAGATATGTCAGAAACTCATTAGAAAGGTATTTACCTCCTAGATCAAATCGAAGAGTTTTAATATACTTTTCGGTTTATTTTTCTACCTCATTTCGGAATAGTTTGAACATTTCAAACGACTCTGACTTATGCTTCATTAAGTAAACATACCCATACCTAGATAGGTCGTCTGTGAAGGTTATGAAGTAAAAATATCCACCTCTTGCACTTGAGCTCATGGGTCCACATACATCAGAATGTATCAGACCCAAGAGTTCACTGGCTCGCTCACCTTTTTCAGTAAAAGGTGACTTGATCATCTTCTCAAGAAGACAGGACTCACAGGTTGGAAGTGATTCACAATCACCAACTTCAAGAATTCCTTCTTGAGCCAACCTGTTTATCCTGTTCTTATTGATATGACCTAGCCTACAGTGCCAAAGATAGACATCTGACATATTTTTTATTCTAGGATGTTTACTGGAGGTTTGAACCATATTAACAGGCTGTGATAGTAAGTAAATTTCATTATTTAGTTATCCAACAAATATTGTAACACCATTCAAAATGATATTGCAAACATTTTCTTTTATTAAAAATTCATAACTGTACATGGCCAAAAGGCCTACAGAAATAATATTTAATAAAAAACTTAGACAATAGTGACATTCACTCAGAATTACATTACGAGAGTTGATTACAAGGTTCATGATTCCTAAAGCTAGAATTGAAACTTTGCTTCCATCTCTAACGTTCATGAACCTCTCGCCTTCATCAAATCTCCTACTGACCTGCAGACCCTGCATCGAATTACAGATATGATAAGGACTTTCGGTATCCAATACCCAGGCAGTAGTATCACAAATGAAAAGTTGCAAGGTGTTATCATATAATTACTTTGCTTCTTCTTCAGCCTGTTCGGGTCCAGGATGGCAATGTATAGAGGACAGTTCCTCTTCCAGTGCCCCTGCTTCTTGCAAAAGAAGCACTCCGTCTGACTCTGGTCGGGCTTGCACTTCTTGGTCTGACCCTGTGCAGACGTCCCAACATGCGGCTGCACCTTCTTGTTCTTGTTCTTCTTATTCTTCTTCCCTTTCTTAAAGGGTCGACGAGCAGAAGAAGATCCTCCCACAACATTCACCGACTCCTTATGGAGCTGATAATCCTTCTTAAAGTTCTGCAGCAACCCCAACAAGCCATGGTAGTTCACTGCAGGCTTTGTCATCCGAAAATGAGTAAGGAAGGGGAGGAAGGACTTGGACAAAGAATTAAGGATCGCATCCTTATCGAGCTGCTAGTGCAAGGGAAAGCCCAATTTACTTAGGCGCTCAATCATTTCGATCATGTACAATACATGATCAGTGATTCAGGCCCCATCCCTCATCCGAGCATTGAAAATGGCACAACTAGTTTTGTGCCTTTCAATATCGTCAGGCATGCCAAAGGAGTCGTTCAACATTTGAAGCATCTCCTGCGGTTGGGCATTTTCGAACCTGCGGCTGAACTCATCATTCATTGCCGTCAGCATTATGCACCGAACGGTGGTGCGGTCGTTGAGCCACTTCTAGTAAGTATCTCAGATCGTCTCTCTAGCGTTCGAGGCTGGCTCCTCAGATGTCGGATCCGTTACTATATAAAGGATCCACTCATGCTCAAGGATGATTTTTAATTTTTGATACCAGCTATCAAAATTAGGTCCCATGAGTTTGTCATTATCTAATAATGATCGGAGCGACAGGGTAGTGGCCATAGCTGCATAAAGGAAAATCAGACCTTTATTAGTACATGAATTATTAATACTAAAGATTTGGACTTTAGTCTAAAGTTTCTCTCAGTATTTTTACGAACTGGTAGCCTCAACCTCCAATTCGAAGAATTACTTTAATTCCTTAGTGGGTACTAGAATCCACACAGACTACACACGAGCCTAACTTTGGTTGGTCAACACATGTGCATCTATGGGTTGGTTCATAACTAGTTGTTTCTCTAAACAACTTCTAGTAATTAATTTTGCCCCAGAACCTAATCAGTAGGCTTTGGCCTCCACTGAAAAGATCTGGTTAGGTCCAACCATTAACATGACTTGATTTGGTGAATCAGACCAATAAATGATCAGGCCCGACTTTGGCCGGCCAACCTGACCACCATCAGAAAGACTCAACCAAATGATCATATTATGAATGATAATTCCATTAGTCAATAAGCACCAGGCCTTTGGGCCTCCAATGATTATTAAACTAATGGACTCATTATCACTCACTTAATGGGAGGCTATGACTTAGTTATCACTATAACTTAATCATTTTTAGAGACCTAAAAATTTTTAAGGATTTTATTAAAGGATAGAAGAGAAGAAATTAACCAGCCAATTTCAATCCTCCCACTGACTTCACCAAGTCAGATTAAAAAGAAATTAATTAAAGCCGGCATTAGGAGCATCATAAATCAGTCACACTGATTTACCTAATGACATGGGTGAGCCCTAATCACCAAGTGATCTAATCAAAACCTAACTCACCAGGTTAGCCAGGTAAGTGAGATCAGTGGTGAGGATATGCCATTAACTCATCAGAGATCGAATCAATGTGAGTAGCTCCCACTTAAAAATTACTGGTCAGACTGCCAAACTTACCTTAGACACCAACCGGTTCATTAGTTTTAATTTGATCAACTTAGTAAATAGGATTCCACCGCGTAGCCATGAATTAAGTCCATCTTGGTCTAGTTAAAGACATGGACCCATTCAACTACAACTATTGGAGTTGAGTCTAGAGTGTCCTTGACCTAATCTAATTCAACTTTTGATTAGATTTTGATCAATTACTCTAATTTAGTCTATTTCTTTAAGCTAACCTTAGGTCTAACCCAATTATGGACCTAATCCATCTAACCCATTGATCCACAAGTTTATGCAATTGTCTTAGGTCTTAATTCATAATTCTAGACCAACTAGACAAAACTTAATTCTTTTAATTAAGTATTTGGATTGATAGGTCAGGATTTGGTATTTCGAAAATAATTTTTAAATTTGAAAGGTTTTATTTTCTGTTCATCAAATATGTTGACTCATTTCACAAACGGATCAGCATATTTCATAAACAGCAATCCTATTGCTAATTACATAACAGAAAATAACTCAATCAAAATAAATCATGAATATTTCTTTAGATCTAATCTAACACATTCATGATAAATTTTACAATGAAACTTTTATAATTAAGTCCTTTCGTTGCTTCGTCTGCATGGGATATTATCGCATCGGCACCCCTACCGCCATAGGAGAACCCCATCGAATGGGAGGAGAGGGCTGTTAAATCCTACTTTTCTCCTATGATCGGACGACCATGGCAACCAACCCAATTAGACTACTTGCTACTTGGATCAAGTATATCTAAATATACCAATTTCAAAATTTAAATTTCAAATTTCAAATTTTGAATTTCAAATTTCAAACAAATTTCAAATTTTAAATTTTAAATTTTTAAATTTTAAATTTTGAATTTTAAATTTTAAATTTTAAATTTAAAATTTTGAATAAATTTTAAATTTCAAATTTCAAATTTTGAATTTCAAATTTTTGAATTTTGAATTTCAAATTTTAAATTTCAAAATTCAAAATTCAAATTTAAACTTTTAGATTACTGCTTAATCTATGCATGTAAATATATATTATATTTTAGAACCTCGTTCTGATATCAATTGAAGTGAATTTCAGTGCAGAGGTAAAATGATAATTTTAAAATTTTTTCAAAATTATAATTTTACAGCAGTATTTATTAATTAATCTAATTAATTAACATGTATTAATCTTACACAAGAATCTAAATATGATATATATAGCATGTATTTAAATTTAAATTTTAAATTTTCTACAGTAAATATTTTACTGTTATGTGTTCAGAACACATTACTTTCGTGTGGATAGTCGATCGTCGTAATCTGATCACCGTTGAAAGGGTCTGATCATCGCAATGCAGCTACACAGTATGTCTGACCTCTGTAGATCATTCACACGAAGCTTTCGATCTGATCGGCTCCTCACAAATGCTAGTTCAATGCAGAATCCTTTCGATGATCGATGTTGATCGAACTCTTTCGATCTTGATCTACCGACTCTTTGGATGCTCTGGATCATCAACAGATATACTTGAGAGGTTGATGAAGCTCTCCCTGAGATCTGGTGGGCTCACGATACTCGTAGCTCACTTTCTCACTTCCCGAACCCTAGGCAGAAATCCTAGGGTGCTCTCTGAAAACCCTGCGCCCACTCTCTTTCTTTTCTTTCCTCTCGAAATTTTTGAACTTTTCAAAATCATGCAGAAAGCTTCCTCATGGCCACTTTTCTTTGTTTTTTTTGAAATCTCTTATGTATGCCCCACCTTCTTCTCTCTTTTTAAAACAATGCAAGACGCATCTTAAATGCATGAGAGGATAAAGCTAGGTGGTTGCTCATTTGAATTCAAATCGAATTTGAATTCAAATGCCAACCAACCCATCCTTATCTACTCTTGACGTGAGAAGAGAAGGGCATGGGCTCCCTTGTGCGTGGAGAGTTTACACGAGAAACTCTTTCTCGTGTAAAGCAAATGGCGCACAAAAGGATAAGGCTAGGTGGCGCATGGATTAGTTGCCCATTCAAATTCAAACTTCATTTGAATTTGAATGGCCAACCAACCATCTTTATCCACCCAAATGATGCACAAATGGAGGGGCGTGGAAGGCTTCTACGTGGGAGAAAATTCATGAGAAGTTATTTCTCGTGAATTCAAATAGGCGCAGATGAGTGAGGTGGCATAGGGAGAGAATTCAAAAGGTGGTTTCAACCTAATTGAGCCAACCTAATCAAAATAGGTTAGGCATAATTAGACTAAGTTAAATCTAACTTAATTAGACTTAATTAGGCTTAATAAAATTCTAATCAAATCAAGAATTGACTAAGCCAAACCCTCGATCAAATCAGTAACCAAAACACCTTAGCGATTAGGTCAACACTTAACCTAATCGGGTCAAACCCAACTAAATCCAATTCAATTGGACTTGATCCAAAAATAATTACTCAATCAAATTGAGTTAATTAGTGATCAAATCATTAATTAAATCTCTCATAAATACTGAGTCCAAATCCGATGGATAATCGGGCATCAGAGTCCATCGATATGAAATCCTGATCAAAAAGTCCCAAACCAGTGAGACTCTTGACCCCGGTACCCAAAATATGTGAAACTCGTGATTAGAGAATCCTGATTCTCGATCACAGAGTTTCAGACATGTAGGACTTAAAGTCCACGAGCATTAGGACTCTTCACCAGCCATCAGATCAGATAGGAACCTCTAATGTGTTTGACCCTGCAGGTTCGAACCTAAGCCGGTAGCACAGGAACTAATTTCTGTACTAATCGAAGTGACCATCTAGCAATGGTACCCGATGTTCGGATAGGTCGAATAGTCGCAATCGCAATATTCAGAACCTACGTGAATATGGTTACTATATAATTCATCCCTTTGAACCTCTGTATTTAGGATGACTCAGGGTTAAACTGTCAACCCTGATTAGATCATCCGAATCGTACTCAACTCAATCAGTCCTGTGACTCCTCATTAGGACTATCCTGGTCAAGATTTTACTAAATTAAAATATGACTGTACATAGCTCCTGAACTAGAGTGATCAATCCCATCTTGACACACGCATCGATAAGTCAAGTACTTGACTACACCCAGCAGCCTTCCATCACTGAATTAGAAATTCAGATAGTCCAGTGTCTAAGTACAGTGAGTTGCTTGCAAGTCACCGTGGCGGTCTCAGGTCGGAGGGACAGTTATACCCATATCCCATCGGAGTAAATCTTGACAGCAAAAAATGCTCTGGAGTCGGCCACGTTCAGTGCGGATGTACCCTTATATCTCACCTATATGCCATACCAGTATCTCCATACTCCTTGGTTAAGAAGACAACCAACCCATATGGCACACAACAACCTATGGTTGATAAATGTTATTGTCCTTGGTAACAATGTATCATTTGGTCGCGAACTGGTTTAAGGACTAAACGACAAATCCTCCTTTATCGAGTCTAAATAGTCTTAAGAACTTCACCACAACACAGGAGTTCATTAGAAGATGAAATAATTTATGATAAAAAATATTAAAATAACTTCTATTTATTTATAATTTATATACTAATATAAGAAAGAATACAACCGTCAACAGACTGATGATTGGCTTTGGGACACTATTCCCAACAGGTCCTCCCAGCTGACATCACCTATGGCTGAAAGAGCAGACCTCGATAGTGATAATCAACCTTGGCCTGGTGACTGAAGGTGGCAAACAATGCCAGAAAATCAAGTACAAAACATAAAAAATAAAAAAAATAATAAGCAGCATTTTTAAGAAATTTTTCATAGAAAATTTGGTAAAAAATCAAACTTAGGACATATAGAAGATTGAGGAGAAGATTATTAGAGTGTTTACGTGGTCTTTGATAGGAATTGATTCGATTTTTGATCGTCGAAGCAAGATTAAATTATTGATAAATAAGAAGAAAAAGGGAGAAATAGGTAGTGATTAACGATGATCTTCGATCAGAAAAATATAAGAAAATTGAGGCCTTTAAATAGTCCTCTAAGGGAAGGAAAAACCGCCTGTTGGCTATAATGCCAGGCCTCCACTTGACCTATCCATGGATTAGGAGCACTAGTTGTCTTGGATGCTCGACCTCCACTCAACTCATTTATGGATGAAGAGAACCAATTGGCCATGATGCTCAGCTTCCACTCAACTCATCGGAGGATGAGGAGTGCTGGTTGACCATGTGCTCAACCTCCACTCAACTCATTGAAGGATGAGGAGGGCCAGTTGGCTTGGATGCTTGGTCTCCATTCGACTCGTCTATGGATGAAGAGAGCCAATTGGCTTGGATGCTTGCCTCTACTCCACTCGTCTGTAGATGAAAAGTGCCTGTTGGCCATGATGCCTGACCTTTGCTCAACTCATCAGAGGACAAGAAGTATCAGTTGGCTTAGATGCTTGAGCCTTCGCTTGACTTGTGTGAGGATGAAGAGTGCCAATTAGCTATGATGCTGGGCCTCTACTTGATTCATCGGAGCATAGGAGTGCCAGTTAGTCACGATGCCTGGCTTCTGCTTGACTCATTCATGGATGAGAAGCACTAATTATCCTAGATACTCGACCTCTGCTCAACTCATCCAAGGATGAGGAGTATGCATTTAGCCATTTGTTCGGCCTTCGCTTGACTCATACAAGAATGAGAAACACCTATTTGGCCATTTGCTCAGCCTTTGCTATACTCGTTTGAGGACAAGAAATGTCTGTTCGGCCATTTGCTCACCTCCGCTCGATTCATCGATAGATGAGGAGTGCCTGTTCAACCATCTACTAGGCCTTTGCTTAGCTCATTCGAGGATGAGGACCACCAATTGGTCATGATACTCGACCTCCGCTCAACTCATCGAAGGATGAGGAACATTAGTTGGTCTGGATGCTCGACCTTTGCTTGACTCGTTCATGGATGAGGAGCATCGATTAGCTTGGATACTTGATCTCTGCTCGACTTGTCTATGGACGAAGAGTGTCAGTTAACTATGATGCTTGGCCTCAGCTCAACTTGTTGGAGGATGAGGCACCAGTTGGCCATGATGCTTGGCCTCCACTCGACTCATCCATAGATGAGGAGCGTCAGTTGGTCTAGATGCTCGATCTCCACTCAACTTATCCGTGGATGAAAAGCGCCAGTTGGTCATAATACTTAGCCTCCACTCAACTCGTCGGAGAATAAGGAGCGTTAGTTGACCATGATTCTTAACCTTCACTCGACTTGTCTATGAACGATGAGTACTGGTTGGCCATGATTCCTAACCTCCACTCAACTCGTTTGTGGATGATGAGTGCTAGTCGGCCTCTGCTCGACTCGTACAAGGACGAGGAGCACCTATCTAGCCATGTTGAGTGGTCTCCGATGAAGATTGCTTGATCTCTTCATAGAGGTCAACTTTGGGGTTGGTGAACTTCTATAGCTAGTCAAGATACTTTATGTAGGCTTTAAGTTTATCGAAGAGATGACACTCAAGATGCCAAGGTCAAGGGCCCCTCATGCTGCTATTCTCGGATTTCTCTTCCACCTCCAAGTGGGAGGGGTCGATCTTTTCATCGCCGTTGGTGGCCTCCTCTAGGATTAGCCTTGGCTAGTAGTACTTCCACCTGAGGAATGAATACTGGCCCCTCGGTGGTGGTAGCTACAACCCTAACACTACAGAGTAAAACCCACCACCATGTCATCATCCTCGGCTTCTCCTTTAGTGGATCGATTGTTGATCATACCGGGGAATGATGGTTGTCACTCTAAGATATGGTGATATTGGTGTGGCATAGGATCACATGCTTAATAAAGTTGAGCATTGACTTGTTGGGAGTTTAGATGTGGATGTGGCTAAGTGAGGTTGAGATGCTTTTAGGAGTCAGCTCAAACTTGAAGTTATTATGGTCTTGCTTAGACTTTTATCTCTCGCTTGCTAGTTTTTGTTTGATGTGTCCCCTTCTTGAGTGGCTCAAATTTGGATTCGATTCTCCTTATTGTTTTTAATACATGGAGCAAGCTACAGTCAACTCATATCTAATATCAAGTATGGCTTTGACCTGACCTTGTCTCTAGTATGAGTATTGAGCTTCAACTAAACTCATATCTAGTCGGCATGTGCTTAGCTCATACTTGGACGAGGAGATCTTCATCTTCAACTTGACTCGTATTTCATATGAGGAGATTCAGGATTTCTTTTAGGGTTATTCCCTCCAACTGGCAAAGGTTGGCTTGCGTTCACCTCATACTCAGATTAGGAGAGTTTTCTTATGTTCTCCTCATGCTTGGACAAGGAGAGGTCCATCATGCTCTCCTCATACTCGGACAAGGAGAGGTTCATCATGCTTTCTTTGTTGTAGTGCTTGAGGATGACTATGGAAGAGGGGTCAATTGCTAACGTGCTTGAGGATATATCGACAATAAAATAGTCACCGAAGATACTTGGATCCAGTAAAGGAAGAAGGTGGGATGACATTCTCATTTTTCTATCGATGATGCCAATTTATTGTTACGAAAATCCAATCCAACTAGGATAGTCTAGAGGATGTTGATCAATCCACTCAACTCATGATGGTGGAAGATAGAGCATTAATCTTCCTTGGAGGGCTATGGATCTGTACATACAACAAAAAATAGAAAGGCTCATCGGATTGGCTCTGATCAGGCCTTTCGATGCCTAAGTCAGATCAAATTTTGATAGAACAGCAGTAAATAGAAACTATAATAGAGAGAGTAATGTAAAATATTTATCTTATTTTATTTCACATTTGATTGATCTTGTGATGGTTAGATTTGATCGACATTTGGTCGATTTGGAGGTAGTCAGCTCTGATTAATGTCTAGCTAATTTAGAGATGGTTGGATTTGATTGATATTTGACTGATCTGAAGATGGTTGGATTTGATCGACATCTGACTGATCTGAAAATGACTAGATCTAATCTGATCAGTGTCTAGTCGATCTAGAGATGGCTGGATTTGATCGGTATCTGATTGATCTGAAGGTGGTCGGATTTGATTGATGCATGGTCGATATGGAGGTGGTCGAATCTGATCAACATCTAGTTATTCTGAAGATGGCTGGATCTGATTGACATCTAAATGATCTGGAGATCATTAAATTTGATCTGGTCGGTGTCTGATCGATCTGAAGGTTAGCATTTAATCTATCTGGAGGTGGTCAGATCTAGTCGGCATCTCATTGATTTGGAGGTGGTTGGATCTGGTCGATATTTGGCCATGCTAGAGATGGTTGGCTTTGATCGACATCTGACTAATTTGGAGATGGTTGGATCTAATCTGATTGATGTCTAGTTGATCTGGAGGTGGTTAGATCTAGTCATCATCTGGCCGATATGGAGGTGCTTAAGATCTAGTTGGCATCTAGTTGCTCTAGAGATATTTAGATCTAATTGTCATTTGATCGATTTTGAGATGATTGGATTTAATTTGATTGGCATTTGCCCATCTGAAGGTCAGCATCTGATCAATTAAAAGGTGGTCAGATCTGATCAGCATCTAGTCGATCAAGAGGTGGTCGAATCTGGTTAGCGTCTGACCGATTTGAAGATGATCAGGTCTAATCAATCTAGAGATGGTTGGATCTGATCGATGTTTATTTGATCTGATAGTGTTCGACCTAAATTTGATCGGTGTCTGATTTTGGTTAGCCTTTATGTTGATCTCTTGACTTTGACCTTCTCGGATTGGCCATAGGGTCGGTCTTTAGGAGTTTGGCCTTTGAGAGCTTAGCTTTTTAGATCTTAATCTTTGGGTGTTCGACTTTTGAGAGCTTAGCCTTCATCTTGATCTCGGGCTTGGTGGCTCGGCTTTAGGCTTGATAGTTTGGCCTTGGGCATTATCTCAGTCTCGATACATAATGAACTTGCTAAACTACAAGAAAAGAGCAGAATGATGGATGAGGACTTGAGAGACTCTCACTATGTGATCTTGGGCTATAAGAGTTGCTCCCTTTCAAGGCCTCTCTTCTTGGGTTCTCCTTAGCACTATTTATATAGAGAAGAGAGCATAAATTTGTTCTGATTTGGAGGTGAAAATCAAGGGAATGCTGTAACCTTTTTCCTTATCTGTACTCAAATTTGTTGTGATCTCTTTTCTTACTTGGAGTTCGTCAAGAACTCAATTTTTGAATTTAAATCTTTTTAAAATCTTTTATCATATGTTCATCCATCATGGTAGCCTATAACAATATCATATCAAGGAGATGGGATCATCTGTTGAGACTGGTAGATTTTTAGTGCTAGATGAAAAAGAATTGAACGACGTTTGCATCCTACTGACCATCGAGGTTTTTATTTTATAAAGCTTGTACACCATGATAGGATGTCTCCATGCAACAACTTATGGAAAAAGATGATAGCAAGATAGGAGTGAAAGCAGTATAGATGTTATCCGTCCGAATATATTTTTGTATCCGAATATTCGAATCTACATGTAACCTTATACAATTTTATATAATATTTATTAATTTTTGAATAAAATATATTATCATATAAACATGTTATTAACTTGATTTATCATCTATTTAGTAATATCTTTGATTTTATAATAATAAAATATAATTGTCTAAGTTATATCCATGATTATACTTATACTTTCAGTATCCGAATTACATCCATATCTATTTAAAATAAATATAAATATAAATTTTTATATATAAATAATATTTATATCTATATTTATATTTATTAAATAAAATAAAAATAAATATAGATATATCAGTACCTGATCCAGCTTCAAGATCTCTTAGGTCCTATTCCTCTTCATTCTTATAATATCAATATTAAGTAAGACGATGTGCTGAATGTGCCGGATGAAAATGCCAAATCTACTCCTCCATTATTATTATATTTTATTATTTAGAATAATATTTTAAATGAAAAAAGTTAAATCGACTGCCTCTCCATGACTTTACCACCCATTCCATGACTTTCTATCCACACACGGCATCCGGCTTCATCATGCAGGCCAGTTCTGTGCATGGCACATGGTTTGAATCTACGTTGTGCGAGGCAGTCCTGCACAGGACACATAGTCAGATACATGCACATGGTCATAAAGGATTCACGCTCAAACCGACTTCTCGTCCATCAGAAAATGTGCAAAATAAAATAGAGTGGTAAAATCATTTTAGCTGAAATATGAAGGTTGCTTTTGGTGCGTCATTAGATAATTTTGGAAGATAATATGGATCATTTTTAGAATAGATTGTATCATTAAATTATCAATATTATTGATTACTATATTTAGTACATACAGATAATATTATAGTAAAATTATTAAAAATTTTGATTAATATATTTAGTATGACAATCAGATTATCGATAATATAAAATTAAAATTTTAAAATATCTTCAATAATTTTATGTTGGTGCTCTTCTTTTTTCTTGATAAAAAGTAACGGAAGTGATGTGGGTGTGATGATGGTATGGAGAAATGACGAATCGAAAGGTATGTGGAACCGCGAGCACTGAGGAGGTGGGGAGGGGGCGGGCACATGTGGAGCCATGGAGGTGGTGGGGACAAGCATGAAGGAGCCACAAGGGGTGGTGGGGGATAAGGACGGAGGAGCCATGGGCAGACAAAAGGAGATGGAGGAGCTATGGGCTGGGGGTGCATGCGGAGGAGGGTGGGGGGAGGGGGAAGGGTTGGGCAATAGATTTTGTGTGATTTTTTTGAAGAATAATTTTGTTAAAATTTTTATTACAATATTGCTAAAAAAGTGGTAATTTGGATAAGCATTTCTCCCCAAGGCATTCCATATTGCCTCCCATGAGGCAATTTGAATTATTAAAATAATCTAGATTATCATCCAAAAAATATACCAAATGCAGTAATCCAAATTATCACATCAAATTGTCAGCAATCTGGATAGATTGCCAGCTACGAAATGCAACCTAAAGAATTCACATGCAAACTGATTCTCATCTATTGCTGCCGAACTCCCCACTTGAGGTTGGTCGCTGAGGTGGATGTGGTCGAGGTGAAAACCGTCGCTGGAGCTTCGCTCGGACACCTACAAAGAAGTCCTCACCAAGGGCGTTC